>NC_062534.1:24672469-24682469 GCF_022655615.1 Tachysurus fulvidraco
ACGACATCTTCTCAGTCATCAATTTCTTCAGCTTCTTCAATTGGCTCTGCATCGCCATGGCGATCATTGGAATGATGTGGCTGCGCTATAAAAAACCTGAGCTCGAGCGGCCAATCAAGGTGAGTGGTGGGCGGAGCTTGTGTAATAAACCGTTCGAAATTGCTGGATATTTTTAATATGGGGATGAAGCGGTCCTGGGTTTGAGTGGTTTTTCTCTCTCTCTCTCTCTCTCTCTCTCTCTCACACACACACACACACACACACACACACACACACACACACTCTTCTTATCTCTCTCTCTTTTTCTCACACACACATTCATCTCTCTCTCTCACACACACGCACGCACACTCACTCATCTCTCTCTCTCTCTCTCACACACACACTCTCTCACTCTTCATCTCTCTCTCTCTTTCTCTCTCTCTCTCGCTCTTTGTGTCTGTGTCTTTCTCCGTCTCTCCGTTGTGGTTATTAAGTCGTATATAACCGAGGGGCCTCGGTTCGATCGTTGTCCGCAGTTTCATTTAAATCATGACAGAAAATTTATGCCTTGTTTAACGAATTTGTTCCGAGTTCAGAGAAAGTTTATTGACCTTTTAGCCTCGTAAAACAAGCCGTGTTTTGAACATGAGATTAAACTTTACTCTTCTCTCTTCTAGACTCCTCTTCTTATTAATCACAGAATTTATATATCCTTTATATGAATATGCAAATTTTCCCTTTCCTGCGCTTTACCCCGCCCCCTTTCTTGGTAAATTCTGATTGGCTGATACAGTATCGTGTTATGATACACCACCACGATACAGGCTCAGAATAATTTTTAAACAGCATTTGAATAATGAGTACATTTAAATAAGTACATGCTTAGTTTAATTATTAAACTAGCTGTATAACACTGAGAATTAATAAATATAATTTTGAGAGTTCTTGAGAATAATTATCGCAAGTGTTTAACTCCAATTTTGTAGATAATCGAACTTAACATAATCTCCAAAAGTGTAACGTTTAAAACGCCAAATTGTTCTCAGCGTCCATTGGTTTTTCTTCCCAGGTGAACATCCTGTTGCCTATTTCCTTCGTCCTGGCGTGTCTCTTCCTGATCGTCGTGTCCATCTGGAAAACTCCAGCCGAGTGCGGGATCGGATTCGGCATCATCGCCACCGGCGTTCCCGTCTACTACTTCGGCGTCTGGTGGAAGAACAAGCCCAAGTGGCTGAAGCAGCTGATCTGTGAGCGCTCCGATCCCCTTCTTATTCTGTTATATGGAGCTGTTTAAAAAACGGGACAGGAAAACAGGAAATAATCGCTATAAGCGCTAAATCTAGGGTCACTCTAGTGAGCGGCGAAGCGGCGTTCGCCGCTCTGTGTAAATTATTTACAACGTATGGTGTGATGTTTGTTCGGTTCCCTTAAAATATTCATTCATCTCATTTCATTTTACATTTTGATGCACAATTTGAAGACAAACCTGCCATCCATCCATCCATCCATCCATTTTCTACCGCTTATATCTAAATGTATGAACATTTTTTTCTTTCTTTCTCTCCTTCCCCAGTCTCAGCCACAGCAACCTGTCAGAAGTTGTTGGACGTCGTGCCTCAGGAGTCGTGAAGATGCTGAAAACCCAAACAGAAGCTTTAGATACGAAAACAACAACAAATTCAAATATTTTCCCTCTGACCTCCACCTGTGCTCTCTCTCTGTCTCTATCCCTCTCTCTATCCCTCTCTCTCTCTCTATCTCTCTCCCTCTCTCTCTCTGTCTCCCTCCTTGTGTGTAAACACATCAATTCACACCTAAACGGGGAAAACATAAGACAAGGGACGCCGAATGAGTGCAGGATTCTTTACTTTTAATTCACTGTAAGACCTTATTATAGTTTTATTTTATTTGCGCTTACTATTTGCTTTATCTTTCCATTCCTGACATTCCTTTCAGAACTTAGAAGTACTTAGAAGTATGCAATACTCAGAAGTATAGCGTGGCCTTGTGCGTGTGTGTGTGTGTGTGTGCGCGTGTGTGTGCCTGCGGTGCTGTAAGCGTTTCTCCTGGTTACCGTATCTACCCATTTTCAAACACTCTACATGGTTTAATTACTAAGCGATTTCAGCTCACAATTCTCCGGGTTGTTGGTTTATCGGTTTGATATTTTTTCCCCCGGCTGTGAGTTCATTCAGAGATTAACGTCACGCAGTTAACGTCACGCACTGCGCTAACGTTAACTGTGGGAACATTTTCCTTCACCGGAGTTTTTGATCATCGTCACTTTGAATAAAAAACAAGTTCAACAGCGACACATTCAGAAAGAGCCGGAGCTTTGTGTTTATAATCTAAAAAAAAGAAATTTGTTTATTTCTACACCCTTTGTCTTTATATATATATATATATATTCACTTTATTTTTCTTTCTTTCTCTAAAGCAGATCGAGAGCAGATGCCTTATATGATCACAGCCATCTAGGAACCTTGTTTAAATGAGATCTTTGTTATTATTTAGGCTTCAGACGCCAGAAAGCCTCGCTGTCTTATCGTACCTCGTTAGACTGCTGCATGTTCAGCGTTGAGCGTCAGACCGATTTGTATATTTTGGAGGTTGAGATTTGGACATGAAGCATCTCCTGAGTTCGAGCCGGCTAGTCTTTATACGGCTCTCACGTAGGCGTTCTTTAGTCTTGTTGTTAAAACTTGAATGCTCTAAGCAGTGGCATTTTTAGAAAGTATGCAGTAAAATGTAGAAGCCTGTTTTCTCGTATTTAAGTGAAATATTTCCAGATGCTTGATAGCCGCAGAAGCACAAAAACACTCCAGAAAACCACAGAGCCAAATGAAATATTCACCCTGAGTGACCTGCATTTCTTCATTTTTTTTTTAACTTTGCTTAAACACAATGCCCTTAGACTTTCTGCTGATTGCGTGCGGTGCGATTTAGCCCTTGCGTCATCGCACGAGCAGTGCAGCGGTGCTTTGGTTTTTTGTGTTTTTTTCCGTCACCTCCTGACTTGTTCACTCTAACAGATCGGCGTCCAGAGCATCCCGTACCCCACGGATCAGCCGAGCCGATTCTCTTCTGATTTAATGTAACGTCGTTGAGCTTCGTTACATTCTGGGATTTTGAGTCCGCCGTTTGTTCCACCGTATCCGCTGACTCTGGACTCTGGATTTCTCATTAATACAATGAGATGAAAATGATGAAGCTACACTGAGCTGAACCCTGAAGCACTCTGATGCGCTGGATACAGACGACACTCTGCCCTTCGGGTTGCTGGTGTATTTGTGTTCCTGTAGTGGCGTGAAGTGAGTTTTAACTGAATGCGATCGATAATTTTTCCAAACATTTTCCGGTTTATGAGAACTTGTAGATGTTGCATTACAATCATGACTCAAGTTGGAAGAACAGCAAATATCTACAACCTACACTAGGCTTAGTACCGAACCCTGAGGCACTCCGTAATACAGAAAATAGTCTTTTAGTCGCTCGGCAATCTTTAAACTCGCCTGATTCGTGTTTACTAGATGAATTTTAGTTACGCTGCGCTTTTTAGTGCCTCTGATATAAAGACCATATGATAAGTAGAATTGTACATGTATGTTTACCTGTGAGCAGAACTAAGGTTCGATGAAATGTTTAGAAAGCCCTGAAAAATGTGAGATTTTTCGGGGGGGTATTTTTTTGGACGGAAATCAGAGTCGAGAGGTTTTGAAATTTTGCGAGCGATTAAAAAGGCAAGAAAGCAACCGGATAAAAAAAACTGCAACCGACAGTCTTTGATGTTTTTTATGTTGAACTCGTAGTCACGTCGTCTAGCCTCGGAATGACGATGTAAAGCTCTCGGCTGGAAGAATTATTATTATTTTTTTTAATATAAGAAATTAATAGAAGTTCTCTCTTTACACCAGAGCACCACGGCTAATTATTTTTTTAACTTGGTCTTTCACCCGAAGTCGATGTCAGCTACCTCACCAACATGTCGTCCAAGTTTATTAGCACCGTAGCTGTGTTGAGAAATGTTCATCGTTATAATCATCATTTCTAGAGTTTCTCGTGCGGGTCGACATCATCGCAAAACCTTCACTTTCACCCGTTAATGTTAACAGAATCCTGAATCACACGACCTTCGGTCTGCGTCCGCTCGTACATCACTGACACTTTGTTTGTGTTCGTTTAATCCGTTATCAGAAATCACCGATGTTGCTTTGGGTTGTTCTCGCTTCTTCTCTGTCGAAGGTCAATTTCCAGTATCTATTAAGATATTGCTTATTATTTTATTTTTTTGTTAGGAGGTGGTTTAGGTGAAGTTTTACAAATACAGCAGAAGTGTAAAGTAAGATGATTTTGTAGGCCTGGATTTTGTTTGTGTGTTTTTTTTTTTTTTTATGTTTGTTTGGTTGTTGTTTTTTTTTGAGTATTGGAGTCTTTTACAAAGCACAATAAAGACCTCCAGACTCTGATTGATTTCTGAGGCCAGTATGTATTGGCACTTACATGTGTGTTACAGCCGTGTGTCTGTTTATGTGAGAAAATCTTTAGCTTTTGATCGAACTAACGCCAATTTGACTAACGTACATTTAGTCCTGCTGACCGTTACTTAACCTATTTATTTATTTGTAGGGACTTTTAATATTTTTGTATCTCATTAGTGCACTAATATATTTAGCTTATTATTTGGGGGGGGGGGGGGGGGGTTAGACTTCATTTAAAAATCTTATTTTGGATATGTATAGGTCGTAGAGCCACTAACAAACTTTCCGCTGTACTTCGTTCGAAGAGTTTCTCCGTTTCTGATCGATGTTTGTATCGCTCGTGTTAATAACGTCCTCGCGTCGCTAAACGTCTCACTGACTGAAATAAATACCGACAAACACCGATCCGTGTATCGTGGAGCGACAGCCGGTCGTCTTTTGATCTGTTTTTGTTGTTTGTTTTTTTTTTTTTAACATTTCAGGTCATAAACTCGCATATCTGACTTCAATGCATAATTTTGCATATAACAATTGAAACCTGTCAGTAATTAACTCCGCATAATAGCGTTAATTTGGCGTCTCGTTAAAACACCACACGTCAAGGTAAAATCTTTCGTCGACTTCCGTAACGCTGAATCGTAACACGCGCTGAAGTCAGACGGAATTTCTTGCCGCGTCGAAGGATTAAATCAACTGCACTTTAAACCTCGGCTTCGGTTAGCTTCTGTTGCTACGTGACCTGGTCATTAACCAGCCATAGTGACGAAGGTCTTTTTCTATTTCTTGTGTTCTTCTTTATTTATTTTATTCATTCATTCATTCCTGTTTCAGCCTCTGCTCCAGAAAACACTCCACGCTCCTGAAGCGATTAGTTTTGCCTGTTTTTTTTAGTGGCTTGTTAATGACCTGGTTACCGCAGCTAGGTAGCAGCAGACCTAGTTTAATCAGATCTGATTACTTCTTTATGTGAATAAAAAAAAATCGACCCAAATCGACCGGATCACTTGAATCTTTAAGAACATCTTACTTCACTTTCTTACTGTGCTACATTATTAGGACACGACCCATTTGGATTGTTTGGCACAGAAGCAGGAAGTGAACTTCCTTCCATTTTACACAAATCACAAGGTTCACACACACACACACACACACACTGAGTTAAAGGCGGATCGTGTGTTCGGTCACACTCCGACCGGTTTGCGTCTAACACCGGTGTGGTGTTGTAGTGTGTATCAGCTGATCTCAGATCTGTGTTAAACTCTGTGATGTTCCAGTCTGTAGTCTGTGCTGTGTGCTTTCAGCTGATCTCAGATCTGTGTTCTGTAAAATGTTTGAGACAAATCAGTGTATAAACGACGTGTCCGTTTCTCTGCTGTTTGTGCAAAATGTCTACTGAATTTGTTTTTTTTTTTGAGAAATAAAAACGCAAACTTTTTAAATTGTTGCCGTCGTGTGATGATTTCTCGACAGCTGTATGATTTTGGGGGGGCACGGTGGCTTAGTGGGTAGCACGTTCGCCTCACACCTCCAGGGTCGGTGTTCGATTCCCGCCTCCGCCTTGTGTGTGCGGAGTTTGCATGTTCTCCCCGTACCTCGGGGGTTTCCTCCGGGTACTCCGGTTTCCTCCCCCGGTCCAAAGACATGCATGGTAGGTTGATTGGCATCTCTGGAAAATTGTCCGTAGTGAGTGAATGAGAGTGTGTGTGCCCTGTGATGAGTTGGCACTCCGTCCAGGGTGTATCCTGCCTTGATGCCCGATGACGCCTGAGATAGGCACAGGCTTCCCGTGACCCGAGAAGTTCGGATAAAGCGGTAGAAAATGAATGAATGAATGTATCATTTTGTTTATTAATTTGTCCAGAGACGATTTATTCTTTCTTCTTCCAAAGCGATTTATAAAAGAGTTTTTAATCCGTTACAGTTAATGTGGTGGTACGTCTGTGAAACTTCCTGTTCCTGTCGCTTTAAAATCAAAAAGCAGCGTGTAAAGTTACGGATAAAACACAGAGAATCTCCTCGGTTCTGAAGGTGATGACTACACGGCGCTGACACTGGAGACTCCTTCCATAACCGTTAAATAAATACAACGGTCTTATCTTAATGAGTACACACCGTATTTTCAGATCGCTGTGAAGGAGCTGTTACTATGGAAACCATAACGTACGGGGGCAATTTTTTAGTAAAAAATGTTTTTAAATAATTAAGTAAAATTATGCAATCTACTGAGATGTAAAATAGAGTCAGATATATGAGGAAAGTTTATGATTCTTACTGGAAAAATATGAAATAATTATATTTGTCAATTTACCAAAAGATTTTTTTTTTTTTTTTAATAAATAATTTATTATTAAACATCACCCCACTTCAGCTGGAGCAGTGTATGTGAGACCCAGCTGTGGTGTTCTGTTCCAGTCCTCCTGCTTGTGTGAGCTGATTTCGTTGTGTTAGTGCATGAGAAACTGGTAAACACTAAACCCTCAGAGATCTGATCCTCCGGTCTGTGGTCTGATGTCCCACTGGAGTAAAACACTGTGCTTCGGTCCCGTTGCTCGGCTACATCCGTCTCGTGACTGCTGTAGGAAGGATCTCGTGACCTCGAGCGGGCTTGAAAACATTTTCCCTCAGGATGAAAAGCAACGTTTACTATAATCATGTGACCTTTCCTTCTGAAGACACGCTGCTGTGCGTCATATTCCTTCAGCTTCCATACAAAGATCTCTAAAGATAAATAATATACATACAGTAATGTACTGAATAAATAATACTGCGCCAGAGAAATGTGGTCCCTGTACACACAGAGAGAGAGAGAGAGAGAGAGAGAGAGAGACCGACAGAAGGACAAAGAGAGAGAGACAGACAAACAGAGAGAGAGGGACAAAGAGAGAGAGAGAGGAATAAAGAGAGAGAGACAGAGGGACAGAGAGAGAGAGAGAGAGAGGAACAAAGAGTGAGAGAGACAGAGAGAGACAGACAGACAGACAGAGAGGAACAAATAGAGAGAGAGACAGAGAGTCAAAGAAGAGAGAAAGAAAGAAAGAAGAAAGAAAGAAGCTTCAGTCAGTAACAGACACACAAGTCTACAGCCATTAGACTCTGACCCTGGGTCAGTACTGTACAGTCAGTACATTTGTCAGTACTTTCCTTTGTGTTTCACAATTTTGTTAGATATAATGGATGTGACTTTAGATTTAGATGACTGATGATTTAGACCTGCAGTTAAAACAGTGCCCATAAATATATATTATTAAAATATATGAACTAAATATCATAGCTACATTACAGTAACTAGTAAATAAATCCAGTGTAAATCGTGCTAGTTACTAAAGAAAACAATCAAACGAACATCAAATCCGTGCTAGCGTCTACAATATTATACAGAGAAATAAAGATTGTTTACATTTTACTTTTAGCAAATTTGTTCCTTTAATGAATCACATTCCATGTGACTAATAACTTGGATAATTTTATGTTTATGTTAAAAAAAAAAAATCAAATAGTTAAATGAGGTAATTATGAAGCTAAGAGTCTGAGTGGCTCCAGAACCTGTCATGGAGAACTGGGCTACGAGACTCAGTTCCTCACAGGATTGATGTGATATTATTTTATGTAATAAACGTCGTGTACCAGAAAAGATTCAGTCTGATCATTTCTGCACTTTCTCTGGAGGACGGTCTGTAGGCCTGTACACATATACACACGTGTGACTGAACCATTCACGTCATCAGAACCCAAACAGGACCCTTGCTCTATTTGTGGTCTTTGTATTCTGCAAACTGAGATCTTTAATAAAGTCATCAAGAGCTGCTTTGAGCTTTTACTCAGAGAGCAAAGAAAATTTACTTCCTGTGTATTAAAGGGAATGTGGCAGATTTGGATTAAATGTCACCGATCAGTAAACACGGTGCAGCAAATCACAGTGTGGACTTTGGAAAAGCATCAAGAAAGGAACCTCGGCATTAACCATCGAGCCTGAGAGCGATCACAGGTGGAACTAAACTGCTCTGTTTTTTTTAGATATATGTTTATAGAGAGACATCTATAGTGAGATAGGATCTGATCTGAAAAACGTACAGAGAGGAAATTGTATCCTGGAGAAAGTCTCAATAATAATAATAATAATAATAAAAATAATGGGGTGTTCACGGTGGCTTAGTGGTTAGCACGTTCGCCTCACACCTCCAGGGTTGGGGGTTCGATTCCCGCCTCCACCTTGTGTGTGTGGAGTTTGCATGTTCTCCCCGTGCCTCGGGGGTTTCCTCCGGGTACTCCGGTTTCCTCCCCCGGTCCAAAGACATGCATGGTAGGTTGATTGGCATCTCTGGAAAAATTGTCCGTAGTGTGTGTGTAGAATGAGAGTGTGTGTGTCCTGTGATGGGTTGGCACTCCGTCCAGGGTGTATCCTGCCTCGATGCCCGATGACGCCTGAGATCCCGTGACCCGAGAAGTTCGGATAAGGATAAGGATGCGAAAACACGACCTTCTGATCTCAAAGCCACTCATCACCTGAGCCAACTACAATTCAACTACAATAGTGTAACTAATTTGTGTTGGTTTAAACACCTCCATTACTGAATTAACTCCCACCGAGAGATCACAGTGAGTTAAGCTAGTTGAGGTGTTCAGGTAACAATCAGACCCTTAAAGCTCAGCTTATTTATCAGCCACATGAGCGAATGTAGTGGATCATGTGTTACTTTATCCTGTAGAAGATATTAATGGAAGATTTAGGATCCTAACAACACCGAGGAATGTGAGACGTGTGGCACTCAAACCTTTAGGAGAAGGTGAGTTAAACCAGTAGAGTAGTGAGCTGAAGGGAGCTTCTAACTTGTCCTATAGTTCAAAGCCAAAGGCACGGCTGAACACGTGAAGCATTTTAGTCTGAGGCATTTTAGGTTCGGGCAATGTGTAACTTCACAGTGTCATGTGGATTTGGAGCCTTGTGACGTTCATATGAACAGATGGAGAGAAGGTTAATGACCTCATTACTCAGGGGCGTTAATGTCATTAGCCGTTAATGCCAAGGAAAGATCTGAAGAGATTTGAGGTGATTTATGTGTATCTGACATTAGCCTTTCACAACGTGTGTGTGTGTGTGTGTGTGTGTGTGTGTGTGTGTGTGTGTGTGTGTGTGTGTGTGTGTGTGTGTGTGTGAGAGAGAGAGAGAGAGAGAGAGAGAGATAGTGTGGACATATCGCAGGGTGAACCGCACTCTTAGACCTTTAACAGAATATTAACTAATTTAAACTAAACTTTACTGATAACACTAAAATTGATACAAATAAAACAACGAGAAGACTCTGCAGACCTGGATGAGAATGAGCAAACTTCTTTATTGCAGTCAATCAGCCAACGCTTCCATTGAGCTCAAGGAAAAATCTCTAAGTCAAAAGCAATCAAATGAAAAACCCAAAAGAGCTGTAACCCAAAAAGTTCTACACGTTCAACTAGTTTCCCAAAAATTCAAAAACTTATGAACTTTGTTATGATCTCAGTCTGTCACTTCCCAGTCTGGGCTTGCACATGCTTATTTTAAGCCT
>NC_062534.1:24687469-24717469 GCF_022655615.1 Tachysurus fulvidraco
GAAACCAGCCTTCACATATTAAACCATGTTGTTTTATAAAGTAAGGGATTATATATGAAGCATACAGATTGTAGGAGAGTTTAATGCAACTATGTACTAATGAAGTGAAGCGGCTGGTGCTATGATGCAGTCAGAACAGCCTAAAGTTAAACTTTCAATTCAATTCAAGTTTATTTGTATAGCACTTTTTACAATAGACATTGTCTCAAAGCAGCTTCACAGAACATAAACAGAAGGTAAACATACTTAATGATAAAGGAAATAATGAATAATAAAAGTAAAAGAATTGACAGAATAAAAAATTCTAGATTATTATTAGATGTATATAGTTCACAGTGTGTATGTATTTATTCCCCTATGAGCAAGTCTGAGGTGACTCAGGCAGCAGTGGCAAGGAAAAACTCCCTTAAATTGGTAAAGGGAGGAACCTTGAGAGGAACCCGGACTCAAGGGGGAACCCGTCCTCATATGGGTGACACTGGGGGTGTGATTGTAATATACAGTCAGTTAAATGTTGTATTGGTGTAAGGATCACGGACTTCGGATCTCCTTAGTATCACAGAGTCTAACTGGAGATGTCAAAACAACCTCAAAACTCTGGAGATGATAGTGAACTTTAGGAAAGACCCCTCAACACTACTCCCCCTCACAATATCCAACAGCCCGGTGTCATCTGTGGAGACCTTCAAGTTTCTGGTCACTACCATTTCCCAAGACCTGAAATGGGAGTCCAGCATAAACTCCATTATTAAAAAGGCCCAGCAGAGGATGTACTTAATGAATTTACATCACTTAATGAAGTCAGGTCTGCCACATGAGCTGTTGATGCTGTTCTACACTGCAGTCATTGAATCTGTCCTGTTTACATCCATCACCATCTGGTATTTTTTCCCCAGACAACTCACCATAATTATATTCCCTACTTCATATCTATAATTACCGCATTATCAGAACTGTCAATCACGTCAACCGTATATGTTACACACACGACTGCTGCTGTATATTGTACAAAAAGCATAATATTGCACAATATTGTCACTTTATGTACATAACTGATCAGTCATATATTCTATATTCATATTTAATGAATATAGTGTGTGTAAACAAACTCGGCCAAGATTCAAATTTTAATTCTGATAGCAGCAGCGCTTCCGGTCCACTAGACGGCACTGCAGGTTATGTATTAAACAAAAAAAAACATTGAAATAATGTTGTGGAGAATTTCTCGCTGTCTGGTTGAAGCTTTGTGCGTTTATTTATTATACAGTAAACAGTAAACAATATAAGTGCATTAAACTTTGTAATTATGTCTGTGTTTGATGATTTTTAATAATCTGTCATAGCAGAATGTGAGTCAAAGAAGAAAAAACACCACCGAAGAAAACGCTGTTTCCGGAAGTAGTCCCTTGTAAAAGTCCACGTGTTTTTTTGTCTTTTTGTCTGTTTAAAAAGATAAAAATGGGCAAAAAGGGCAAAAAGGACAAGAAGGTAAAGGGAGCAGAAAAGACGGCAGCAAAAATGGAAAAAAAGGTTTCAAAGAGGTCGAAAAAAGAAGAGGTGAGAAGTGACTTGGCAATAATAAAGATCCTGATTCTGATTTATTTATTCTGTGTTAGTGTTAGTGTGATCCTGTGTTAGTGTTAGTGTGATCCTGTGTTGGTGTTAGTGTGATCCTGTGTTGGTGTGGTCCTGTGTTGGTGTGATCCTGTGTTGGTGTGGTCCTGTGTTGGTGTGGTCCTGTGTTGGTGTGATCCTGTGTTGGTGTGATCCTGTGTTGGTGTGATCCTGTGTTGGTGTTAGTGTGATCCTGTGTTGGTGTTAGTGTGATCCTGTGTTGGTGTTAGTGTGATCCTGTGTTGGTGTTAGTGTGATCCTGTGTTGGTGTTAGTGTGATCCTGTGTTGGTGTTAGTGTGATCCTGTGTTGGTGTTAGTGTGATCCTGTGTTAGTGTGATCCTGTGTTAGTGTGATCCTGTGTTAGTGTGATCCTGTGTTAGTGTGGTCCTGTGTTAGTGTGATCCTGTGTTAGTGTGATCCTGTGTTAGTGTGATCCTGTGTTAGTGTGATCCTGTATTAGTGTTAGTGTGATCCTGTGTTAGTGTGATCCTGTGTTAGTGTGATCCTGTATTAGTGTTAGTGTGATCCTGTGTTAGTGTTGGTGTGATCCTGTGTTAGTGTGATCCTGTGTTAGTGTGATCCTGTGTTAGTGTGGTCCTGTGTTGGTGTGATCCTGTGTTGGTGTTAGTGTGATCCTGTGTTAGTGTTAGTGTGGTCCTGTGTTAGTGTTAGTGTGATCCTGTGTTAGTGTTAGTGTGATCCTGTGTTAGTGTGATCCTGTGTTAGTGTGATCCTGTGTTAGTGTGATCCTGTGTTAGTGTGATCCTGTGTTAGTGTGATCCTGTGTTAGTGTGATCCTGTGTTAGTGTTCGTGTGATCCTGTGTTAGTGTTAGTGTGATCCTGTGTTAGTGTTGGTGTGGTCCTGTGTTGGTGTGGTCCTGTGTTGGTGTGGTCCTGTGTTGGTGTGGTCCTGTGTTGGTGTGGTCCTGTGTTGGTGTGGTCCTGTGTTGGTGTGATCCTGTGTTGGTGTTAGTGTGGTCCTGTGTTGGTGTGATCCTGTGTTGGTGTTAGTGTGGTCCTGTGTTGGTGTGGTCCTGTGTTGGTGTGATCCAGTGTCGGTGTGATCCAGTGTCGGTGTGATCCAGTGTCGGTGTGATCCAGTGTCGGTGTGATCCAGTGTCGGTGTGATCCAGTGTCGGTGTGATCCAGTGTCGGTGTGATCCAGTGTCGGTGTGATCCAGTGTCGGTGTGATCCAGTGTCGGTGTGATCCAGTGTCCGTGTGATCCTTTGTTTTTGTGATCCTGTGTTGGTGTGATCGCGTGTTTGTGTTAGTGTTAGTGTGTCGGTGTGATCCTGTGTCGGTGTGATCCTGTGTCGGTGTGATCCTGTGTCGGTGTGATCCTGTGTCGGTGTGATCCTGTGTCGGTGTGATCCTGTGTCGGTGTGATCCTGTGTCGGTGTGATCGCGTGTTTGTGTTAGTGTGTCGGTGTGGTCCTGTGTCGGTGTGATCGCGTGTCGGTGTGATCGCGTGTCGGTGTGATCGCGTGTCGGTGTGATCGCGTGTCGGTGTGATCGCGTGTCGGTGTGATCGCGTGTTGGCATGATAAATGTGATAAATGCTGTCAGATCTGTAGACTTTTATTCTTTTTAGTGAAAACATGTAAAAATAATTACAGTTACATCTGAATGTATTAATAAACATTTAATAATTTCTATACAAACACTTGTGATGTTTCAGCTCCATTTAAACACATACAGATGTGACATTTAACCCTTTAGTTCATGTCAATTCTCTTCAGTTTATTAGATTTATTCTTTTGGATTATTTACATTTTTTTGCTTCTTCCTCTTTCCATTTCTTCTTCTACCTCTTATTCTTCCTCCTCTTTTTCCTCCTCCTCTTCCTCTTCTTCACAGTAGTAGGGTTGATTTCTTTAACACCGCTGTTGATTATATAAGATTATAAGATCACAAAGTCTCCATACAGATAATAACTCTAGTCATTCAGTTTCCGGTGTGTTTTTTAACAGGAGGATCTCGAGACTCTAATCGCCGAGTTTCAGTTACTGGATGCGAAGAAAACGCAGGTCGTGGAGACCGTGTGTCCTCCTCCGTCTCCGAGGTGCACGTTAATAAAACTTCTTCCCGTTTTGAAACGTGTGACTGTATGATGTTTATAACGTGTGGTCTGTCCTGTGTGCTGTGTTCAGGCTGAACGCGTCTCTGAGCGCACATCCTGAAAAAGACGAGCTCATTCTGTTCGGCGGAGAATTCTTCAACGGGAAAAAGGTCGAATGGAGGAAAAGATCTCTGACACGAGCACCAGATTCATTTCCATCTTGATTTAATTATTTATTTTTAGTGGCCAGCAGAAACATCCACAGGAAAGCTGAAAGAACATTACGTAATGTCATTGTAATATTTAAGTTTTACCTGACACCTTTTTTTTTAAATGTCAGACCTTCCTGTACAACGACCTGTTCTTCTACAACATAAAGAAGAATTCATGGGTAAAATCCGACATCCCGAACCCTCCTCCACGCCGCTGCGCTCACCAGGTAACGTGTGAATGGAGACGTTTACTGTTTGATCGCCTGTGAAAGGAGTCTCCAGTGTCTGTGCTGTGTAACAGTGAAGGGTGAAGCTGTGTTCAGTTTCAGGACAGTAAAGTGTGTGTGCTCTCTCTCTCTCTCTCTCTCTCTCTCTCTCTCTCTCTCTCTCTCTCTCTCTCTCTCTCTCTCTCTGTGTGTGTGTGTGTGTGTAGGCGGTGGTGGTGCCCCAGGCAGGGGGTCAGTTGTGGGTGTTTGGAGGTGAGTTTGCGTCCCCTAATGGAGAACAGTTCTATCACTACAAAGACCTGTGGGTTCTTCACCTCAACACACAAACCTGGGAACAGATCAAGTAAGAACAAGCAGCACACACACACACACACACACACACACACACACACACACACACACACACACACACACACACACACACGTATTCATTCACACTCATTCTTTTTCAACATCTTTTGAAGCATTATGTATTTTATATATATATATATATATATATATATATATATATATATATATATATATATATATATATATATATATATATATATATATTAATCATTCCTGTTTAATTATTTGGTATCATTTTTAATGTCTGCATTCATAACGAGCAACAAAACAAGAAACTCACACTTTACATGTATACATTAACACAGAGATAAACACCAGCCTACACCTACACACACACACTCGCTCACTCGCTCACACACTGACTCGCTCGCTCACACACTGATTCACTCGCTCGCTCACACACTGATTCACTCGCTCGCTCACACACTGATTCACTCGCTCGCTCACACTGATTCACTCGCTCGCTCACACACTGACTCGCTCACACACTGACTCGCTCACACACTGACTCGCTCACTCGCTCACACACTGACTCACTGACTCACTCACACACTTGCTCACTCACTTGCTCACTCACTTGCTCACACACTGACTCACACACTGACACACTGACTCACTCATTTCCTCTCTCAGGGTTTTTTGCTTGTATAAATAAATCCTTTACATTTGGGATAATTTTTAAGTTAAAGTCTTCAGTGTTACACTGTACTTATTTTGTACAAATGTTATTGATTTTACAGACAATTTCATTAAAAACATTTAAAATGCTGTATTTATTTTCTGGAGAGAAAAAAAGTGCAGGTTTTATTGATTCTGCTGCTTAAACAGCAAACCAACATTTATTTACTCTTTTTGCCTCAATTAAGACAGTTAAATTAAATAAGACGCTTTAATGTATTCGATTGTCTGCTAAAAAAATGGGTGGGTGTGTCTGTGTCTGTGTGTGTGGCGGGGGTGTCTGTGTGTGTGTGTGGGGGTGTCTGTGTGGGGGTGTGTGTCTGTCTGTGTGTGTCTGTCTGTGTGTGTCTTGGGGTTTGTGTGTTTGTGTGTATTTTAGAGCCCCTGGCGCCCCCTCTGGCAGAAGTGGGCATCGTATGGTGCTGTGTAAAAGGCAACTCATTGTGTTTGGCGGATTTCATGAGAGCATCAGGTACTAAACTAAATTCACTCCTTCATTATTCATTCCATGTAGAAATAACTGATGAACAGATGCTTGTTAATTTACAGTAACGCGCTCAAATATTAACATGAACACTGCATGAAAGGATAAAAATCAGCTGTCAGCGTAAATGTGGAACATTCCAGAGAACAAAATTTACATAAACGTCGATATAATTTATATAAACATCGATAATAAATGTACATAAACTTCGGTCTATTAGTTTAAATTTGTTTCTTTTAATGCTGAAGCTGAAGGCGGATGGAAGCTTAATGTCAGATTAAATGGAAGCTTGTGCTGTGTACAAGTGTGTAGAGATGTTTTTTATATTCGTGTTAGTTCACATCTAACTGTAATAATTAATATTTCAATTCATCTGTGACAAAATTGTTTGAGCCCATTGGCGAATCTGATTAATGAAAAATCTGAATGTTTAAAAATATAAAATAAATAAAGAAATAAAAAGCATATGGTCGCTGTTGATGATGTAAATGTCACTGTGTGTTCAGGGATTATATTTATTATAACGATGTTCACTCATTTAACCTGGACACCTTCACCTGGTCCCGATTGGCCCCGTCTGGCTCCGCCCCCTCACCACGCTCGGCCTGTCAGATGACCGCCACGCCTGACTCCGGAGGTGTCATCATCTATGGAGGCTACTCCAAATCTGTACGTCTTTACTGACTGAATTTGAAGTTACACTCGGCCTGGTGTTTTGGAGTAGACGAGTTTATCACATTAGTCCTGCTCAGATTGTAATGATAGTAATTGTGATGCTGTGACGGTAAACTGGACGGTGAACAGAAAATCAACAGCAAATGTTGTTAGTTGAGGAAATGAATGAAACATGAAGTGAAGAAAGTGTTGAAGCTACAGATTACAAAGATTTCACTCTTTCACCAGAGAGCCAAGAAGGATGTGGATAAAGGGACGATCCACTCGGACATGTTTCTGTTGAAGAAAGAGGAGCAAGGTAATGTCCGCTAATAATCCAGATTAAAGAAGTGGGATTACGTCCGCTAATAATCCAGTTTAAAGAAGAGTGAGGTAACATCCGCGAATAATCCAAATTAAAGAAGAGTGAAATTACATCCAGTAATAATCCAGATTAAAGAAGAGTGAGATAACATCCTCCAATAACCCAGATTAAAGAAGACTAAGAATATCTGCTAATAATCCAGATTAAAGAAGTGAGATTATGTCTGCTAATAATCCAGATTAAAGAAGTGAGATTACGTCCGCTAATAATCCAGTTTAAAGAAGAGTGAGATAATGTCCGCTAATAATCCAAATTAAAGAAGAGTGAGATTACGTCCTTTAATAATCCAGATTAAAGAAGAGTGAGAAAATCTGCTAATAATCCAGATTAAAGAAGAGTGAGATTACATCTGGTAATAATCCAGATTAAAGAAGAGTGAGAAAATCTGCTAATAATCCAGATTAAAGAAGAGTGAGAAAATCTGCTAATAATCCAGATTAAAGAAGAGTGAGAAAATCCGGTAATAATCCAGATTAAAGAAGAGTGAGATTACATCCGGTAATAATCCAGATTAAAGAAGAGTGAGATTACGTCCGGTAATAATCCAGATTAAAGAAGAGTGAGTAAATCCGCTAATAATCCAGATTAAAAAAGAGTGAGAAAATCCGGTAATAATCCAGATTAAAGAAGAGTGAGATTACGTTCGCTAATAATCCAGGTTAAAGAAGAGTGAGAACATCCATTAATAATCCAAATTAAAGAAGAGTGAGAATATCCGCTAATAATCCAGATTAAAGAAGTGAGATCACGTCCGCTAATAATCCAGATTAAAGAAGAGTAAGAATATCCGCTAATATACACTTTCACATAACACATAACACTTTCATAGTAATAGACATGAATGAATACAGATTGTTTTATCCATTAATTACATAAGATGTATAACAATTGGGATATTAACTCGTTATAATTCTAATGATTGCTGATGCAGTTTGTGTGTAAGTGCAGGTGTCAGTAATAATTATTAATAACTCATTAATAAGTCAGTAATATCGTTTGTGTGTGTGTGTGTGTGTGTGTGTGTGTGTGTGTGTGTGTGTATGTAGAGAAGTGGTCATGGAGTCGCGTGAACCCTTCAGGTGTGAAGCCTCCTCCTCGCTCAGGTTTCTCTCTGGCTGTGGGGCCGGTGGGACGAGCCATCCTCTTTGGAGGAGTGCGTGATGAGGAAGACGAGGAGACGCTGGAGGGAGATTTCTTTAATGATCTTTACCTGTACGACATTAACAAGAACCGCTGGTTCCCAGGACAACTCAAGGTCCAAAACCTATCTCTTTATTTACGTCTTATAACCTAACATCATATCCATCTTTAGGGGCCTTTATTTTGTACTTAATGCTCGTCGTACAGGGGAACAAGTCGGAGAAGAAAAAGCGGCGGCGGGGGAAGAAAGCGGGAGTAGACGGAGGACCAGAGAACGAAGTGAAGCAGGAGAGCGGCGAAGAAGCAGAACAACCGAAGGAAATCGTGAAGGAGATCGTCGCCGAGGACGGAACGGTGATGACCATAAAACAGGCGATCCCCACGGCCCAGGAGAGCGAGGACGAGGATGAGGAGGATGAGGAAGAGGAGGCTCATTTGGTGGAGCCGTCCCCGAGGTCGAGCGCCATGGCGGCAGTAAAACACGGGAAGCTGTATTTGTACGGAGGCATGTTCGAGGTGGGAGACCGTCAGTTCACCCTGAACGACCTGTACGGCCTCGACCTGCACAAGATGGACCAGTGGGAGGTGCTGGTGGAGATGGACCCCAGTATGTCAAGCCTAGTTTATCTAGAGTTATATACAGCTCTGTACTTCAGCTCCGAGTGATTAATGTCTTCAGGAAATGTGTTTATTATGATCAGGTTCTTGTTCAGTTTTTAAATCTAGGTGTAGAAATCTACAGATGATTTCCTGTTTCATTACAGAAACTCAAGAGTGGCTCGAAGAATCGGAATCAGAAGATGACGGTGAGGAAGAGGAAGGAAAAGCAGGTGGAGATGAGGAAGAGTCCACTGAGGAGGAGGAGGAGGAGGAGGAGGAGGAGGAGGAGGAGAGTGATGATGATGGTGGTAAGACTTGGGGGGGGAAATGGGAGAGTTTTGTTTTTTGTCTTTGATTTGAGAACCAAATGTTTGTGTCCAGCAGGTGGCGATAAAGAGCCTTGTGAATGTTTTACTACTTGTGTCAGTGTTTATAGTCAACGAGTTTGTTCCACAGTCTCCTGCTCGGGCGGCGCTAGTTCACTAGTGTTACTGACGAACTCGGTCAGCTCCATGTGCTAAAAGCGACACTAAAGCTGTTTGGAGTTTGTGAGACTTTTACCTGTCTGTCACTGTACTTTTTCTTTAATGTCCTTTTAAAATGACTTAAACAGCTACAGGAATAAAAAAAAAGGCTGATCCTTAACACTCGTATGTCCACACTTGTGTGTTTCAGAGGATGGACATCCCCCTGTAAAGTCCGACGAGAGCGTGAGCGAGTATCAGAGTCGGACCGAGGCGTACTGGCAGCGACTGGCTCGAACCAACATGGGCCCCGACGCCAAGGACAAGAAAGTCAACAAGGTGGGGCTCGCCATGGCCAAGGTGTTCTATGAGGAGCAAGCATAGCAGAGGCTGTCTGTGTGTTTGTGTGTGTGTGTGTGTGTGTGTGTGTGTACAGTTATAAATGATTGAGTTTTAAGAGCAGAATTTTCTGTTCTCTTTGACATGTACGAGGATTTCTGCTCAATAAAACGTCTCTATTCTTCTCTCGTCTCTTTTACTTCCTGTGTTTCATAAATTTTTGTTGGATAGTAAACTATAGTTTAGACGTCACTAACTGACTTCTGTAAGAACAGATTATAACCCCTGTATGCTAGCGGGACGAGCTAGCGGGACTGTTCTACATCTAGCCGTGTTCTCTGTGATGAATGTAACTAGCCGTGTTAACTACAAAAAGCTGACTTTATAAACCATAAAAAAATGAACTCGACCATAATCCGTATGACGCCAGATGACGAATCGATGCCTTCTAAAGCAACATGATGGTCATGTGAGAAAATTACCAATGGGGTTTTTAGCATCAGGAACATCTACAGCAGGTTATGACTTCTGAAACTCATGTGAGAAGTGATGCAGAAGCAAAGAAGCCCATGAATGCATTTATAACAGTTATAGTTATGGTTTATAGTTAATCTGTTTATTTTTATATGTAATGGTTGTTGAGAGATGAATCAGGTTTATTCCTTTGGTTGTTGGTGAACCTCATCTGAATTTGAGTTATTAAGACTGGTTAATGATGTCCACATGTGTTTAATTATAAGTAATTTCATATAATTTTTTAAATATATTTACATAATATTTACATAATTCACTCATTTCACTTGGAATTTATGCTTTTACATCATTTAGCAGACACCCTTATCCAGAATGACTTAGAATTTTATTTCAATTCATACAACTGAGCAATTAAGGCTTAAGGGCCTTGCTCAGGGGCCCAACAGTGGCAGCTTGGTGGACCTGGGATTCGAACTCATGACCTTCCGATCACTAGTCCGACACCTTAATCACTAGGCTACCACATCCCACCCCCCATCTCACGTAGGGGTGCCGCGCCCTACGCTTCTTTTAGTACTTCATCATTTGAATCAGTGCTCATTTTGACAGATTTTAAATTTGTTTTATCCATAGCCTTTTGACTAAAATGCAATTTTAGATTTAGTCACATTTTGTCTGCTTTGTTTTAGTTTTAGTCGACGAAATCATTCATTCATTTATTCATTCATTCATTTTCTACCGCTTATCCGAACGTCTCGGGTCACGGGGAGCCTGTGCCTATCTCAGGCGTCATCGGGCATCGAGGCAGGATACACCCTGGACGGAGTGCCAACCCATCACAGGGCACACACACTCTCATTCACTCACACACACACACACACACACACTACGGACAATTTCCCAGAGATGCCAATCAACCTACCATGCATGTCTTTGGACCGGGGGAGAAAACCGGAGTACCCGGAGGAAACCCCCGAGGCACGGGGAGAACATGCAAACTCCACACACACAAGGCGGAGGTGGGAATCGAACCCCCGACCCTGGAGGTGTGAGGCAAAAACTACTATACATTTAGTCGACTAAAATATATCGGGTTTAATGTACATGTAATTTAGTTAAACTATCCTGTAATATACAGAATACTTCACTTTAAATGAAATAAAACCAAGTCTCATTAAATTTACGGAATAAGCCTTTCCATAAAAGACCAAGAATTAGATATGTATGGTTTATAACTGTTGGGAATGGCTCGGACTTTTCCCTGCCTGGACTCTAGGGGGACCTTCTGCCAGGCTGTTTGTCTGTGCCATGTGCCTTTGTTATTGTTTGGTGTTCAGGTGTGTTAGCCCTGTCCTTTCCTTAACCCCTTCCACCTCTGCACACCTGTTCCTTGTGTCTCTATAATTGTCCTCCCTATTTATACTTTGTAGATGTTTGTAGAGTCCTCGTTTACGATTTTTGGTTTGTTGGCGTGTCTCCTGGTTTCTGTCTTTGTTTTTCAGTCACCATGTCTTCCCTTCTGTTTGTAGCTTTTTTTATTTGTCCAGCATTTGAGTCTAGTCTTTATCCCAGAAGACACCACTGTTTTCTGACAAGAACTTTTTGACATTCTGCATTCTGTTCATTTTAAGCAAAGCACTTTGTGCCAATGTGCCTCGTGCTTTACTGCACCTACCTCTGAGGTCACGGGTGACACCAAAAAAAAAAAAAAAAACCCTTTCTGCAAAGGCTTGAGAAGCTGCATAACCCAAAGGTCCAAAGCAAAAGGTTTTAACTTGTGACCAAAAGTCTATTCCTGTTTCTTCAGTGATGAGTTTGTGTGTAATCTCTTCCTTATACTTTCTGATCTGCTCCCTCATGCTGGTCCTTTAGGTCTTCTGTCTAAGGGCCTTTTTACACCCGGTCACTTCGTGTGTTGTCTCTGATCCGATCGCTATCTGATCTGTTAAAACTGTCCCATTTACATCAGGCCACATAAACGCGTCTCGGCGAATCGGATATCGATCCGATCTTTCAACTCCCGCCCAAAATGCTAATATATTTGACCTCATTTCCGGGGTAACTGAAACAGAACACACTTTGGTGTATGTGGTTTTCAGAACGCGATCAAAAAGAAGATGAAAAAACTGGTTACGACGTTTATGTTACAAAAAACAGCATTTACTGTTTGCTGCGTCTTCGCTGGCGGCAGCAGCGCGTTTTAAGACCCGACGAGACGCCTGGGTGAAAGGTCACCTGCGAGTGACGTACTTCCGTTTGGGAGGTGTATAGCGCTGACGTATGTGGCTCGAACAACCACATTCATTTACACCTGTCCAGTTTCATCTGAAACGTGTCCCAGACCACCTCCTGAAGGGGTTTGTACCATCGGATTTATATCTGTCTCGAAAACGTTACAGAGGGCATTTAGACCTGGTCTTTTTACCGGATAGATATCTGATCACAGAAAACGCAGGTGTAAAAAAAATCCCTAAGCCTTCTGTGGCATTTTGAAAGAAACCAAAAGACTGGCAGCTTTTACGAGGAGGGAGCATCTTCTGGTTCCTCAGGATTTTCCTTCTACATCATCTTCAGACTTATCCTCATCTTGTGTGTAGCAGAGTGGATTTTGATCACATACTCCTCTGCATGTTTAAGAAGTTCCTCAATATTGTCATCAGCTAGAGTTTCACAGACTGTAGGGTTGACAAAGCCGTTGGCTGCTGCGAGTTTTCTGCTGAGAACTTTTCCTCAGTTGGATTCGTCTTCAAAGCCAGAGCTGGTTTCTTCTTCTGCTTGGATCTGTTTAAATGCCACGGCCATATTACTTCCATTGTCTGTTATAATTGTAAGGATTTAAACATTTGTCCACACGTGCCTTGATCGACTGCAGTGTGTGGGTGGGCCAAGGTTAAATCTCAAGGACAATGTCAGACAGATGGTTTATTTTACTTTCCTTTGGAACAGTCAGCCTCTTATCCACTGTGTCCATCATTAAGATAAAATCATCTTCAGTTGTTGTGACTGGTAATCCTGTGTGGCCAAGCCATCTTGCTATGGCCTCCTTCCTTAGTCTGCTGTGCATTAAAATGAGCTGCTGAAATACTTTGTTGGGATGATGTACTAGATTTATTTGAACTCAGTGGCCCATCTTTCTCATCTGAGGTCTTTTGTATCTGTGAAGTAGAACGATAGAAGGTTTTGGACCTCCACTGAGATGAGGACGACTCTGTGATGACTCTGAGGCATCTAATTGGGATATCCTCAGTTAGGATATGTGAAGAAAAGAATTCCACCTTGCTGTAATGTACAGTATATGTGGGGATAATAAAGGCTTCTATTCTACAGTATTCTATTCTATTCTATTCTATTCTGTCTAGAGATGTTCCAGCTCCAGTTGGACTCTGCTATACTAAAGAGGAGATGTGAACTCCATGTGGTCTTTTACATCACTACAACATTTATCAGACTGTATATATATATAATCACACCCCCAGTGTCACCCAGATGAGGATGAGGTTCCCCTTTGAGTCTGGTTCCTCTCAAGGTTCCTTCCTTTACCATCTAAGGGAGTTTTTCCTCCCCACAGTCACCTGAGTCACCTCAGACTTGCTCATTGGGGATAAATACATCCACATTTAAATATTTCTAATATTTATCTTGCATTTTGTATTATATTAATCTTTATATTATTCTTTATATTTACCTTTTGTTCTATGTTTATGTTCCTGTAAAGCTGCTGTGAGGCTGTCAAAATGTCAAAAGCACCATACAAATAAAACTGAACTGAATTGAACTGAATTGTGTGTCACTCCCCTGATGATGCTGACGTGCACAGGTGATGTCTGTACTATCTTACATCCTCTTGTGATGATTATCGAACAGATAAAAACACTATTTAACAAACATAATATTAAATCATTAAATATTTAGCCAAGATTAAATTATGCCTAAAACACTTAGAACAGCTTTTAGATTTAGAAATAACACATAAATCTGGATTATGTAAAAAGTATGGCTGAGTTTAAGCCACAAACATCTGACTATCATTATAGTCAGACACCCAATGAGACGCGTCTCCAGGTGATTGTGACGTCACACATACGTCACAACACGCCGAGATGACCTCTGATTGGACCTTTTCCAAAAACGTCCCTAACTCACACGTTCGTTTTGTTTTTATCAGTCAGTTCCTGAAATTAATTCGTGTTTAATTATAATAATAATAATAATAATAATAATAATAATAATAATAATAATAATAATATAACAAGTTATAGAATCTGAACTGCTTAACTATTTTAAAGACTTTTAAAAAATTATTATTATTATTATTATTATTTTTTAAGATTGCTGTAGATTCTGTTGCTAGGAGACGCTGTGACCTCATAATGACTGGCATGGTTCAGAACACTTTGTAGAATCATCCATTGGTCGCTGCAGAGTGACGTTGTGCATTGTGTGTATGTTGTGTTACGTTCCATGAGGATTGTTCAGCAATGGAAATCATAACGGGCTTCTTTCAGTTTTTGCGGAGGGTGAGAAAGGATCAGAGATGATGGTTTACAAAGAATACGTTTGTTTGACTTGAATTATTTTTGGTCACACTGAGATAAGGAGGACAATAACATTGGTGTATTTGTGAGCAGAAAAAGAAGAACAAAGTGAAGCTGTTGAGAGATGAAAAAGACAAGACCAAACTTATTGAAAGGTATTTAAATAAATAAATAAATAAATAAACAAACAAACAAACAAACAAACAAACAAACAAACAAACAAACAAATGTGGAAGTTAAACATGTGGTTCAGGTGCTAATTGCCCCAGACTCAGAGTTTTGTCTCTTTTAGTAAGCACCGCACTGGGAAGGTTGCCAGGTCAGTGTATTTAAACCAGATGCTGTTTTGGAAGAAAGCTGCAGGTGTAAAGAACATGTTCCATTTTTAGCGAAACTTCTGACTCTTATTTTACTCGAATGACCATCTAAATGTCAGACCGACTTTAAAATGTTGTAAAAACAAGTCAGATAGAAAATTGTGAAGTCTTTACCAGTAAGTTTTACAAGTAATAGGAGTGCAGAATAAATAGTTTCCTGATGTATGTATTAAGAGCTCAGTAATCTGCAGGCTGGTAGTCAATTAAAGTTGATTACACGAATAAAGGGAAGTGTTTATTCGATGTTGGAGCGGGCAATCTGAATCACATCTTAACTACACCTTAAACTGAAATTGATTTACAGGATGGCGCAGCACATGGCAGCCACGGTGCTTCTGGGTTATTCTTAGTTTTTCCTGTATTGTGTTTATTAAACTCTATCAGTTTTACAAGGGATGAACTGCTGAACACACCACAAAATCGATTATACGGACGTTCTGCTAACATTGTATGTGGCGGAACAGCGGCGCTGATCAAACCCGTCCAGAGGCGCAGACGGAGGAAGCGCGTCTTTGCGCACATGAAGCGCAGACAGCGAGGATTTCGTATGACGCTGATCAGCATCCACCTGGCGGACCTCCGCTCTCCACCCAACAAAACGGATCAGCTGTCCAGGAAAAAAAACAAGTTTTTTTTTCCACACTCTACTGCTGTGTGTTTCACAGAAACCGGTCTGAACGGCGCGGCGCGCTCCATCTGCGGAGCTTTCAGCTGTTCGGAGCGTGACGTGACGCAGAACCAACGGGGAGATCGCGGGACCTGATTCTACATCAGTGAAAGGTGGTGTACAGATATATCAGTGTTAAACAAGATGTGCTGCCCAGATCTACTCTCCGTTCTATTCGCAGTTTCACTCATTCATTCTTGTGTGTTTTCATTCCAACGCAAACCTGGCTTCACAAAATCTGGCTGATCAGATTAGAGGGAGAGAACAACACCCGGACTCTAATTCTTAGGGACTTTGGGTCTCTCTGATCACTACCTGGTTCATCAAAAACCTATTTCTGTTAAAGCTGTAGTAAAGATTGTAAAGAGATAGACACCGAGACAGAGCAGATGTGTACAGTATGTGACAAATAAAATTTGATTTGATTTGATTTGAATGTTTTTGAAGCTACTGCCGGCGGTCTGGACGAGCTCACTGAGACTGGAACTTCATATATCTCTTTCTGTGAGGACATGTGTATCCCTACCATTAGTCATCTAACATTCAACAATGATAAGCCATAGTTTAGAGCAAAACTCAGACACCTTCGTCACGCCAAAGAGGATGCCTATAGAAATGGAGACAGGGTCTTGTACAATCAGGCCAGGAACATACTGTATAAGGAGATTAAAGCAGCTAAGAAGAGCTACATTTAAAGGATCGGCTTCAGTCTGGAAAGGTTTGAATGCCATCACCAATTATAATACACCATCCCTCGGTACTTTGGCGAATCAGCAACTTGCTGAAGATCTGAATGAGTTTTTTGTAGATTTGAACCCCCCCCACACCCATTCTGGTCATCTCTTTACCCAACCTTTAACACCTCCAGTAACTCTATAGATCAGTGAAGATGATGTGCGCCGGTTCTTCATAATGAACAAAAAAAAGAGAAAGGCACCAGGCCCAGATGGTGTGACAACAACCTGCCTGAAAACATGTGCTGACCAGCTGGCCCCACCCTCCAAAAATTTTATATATCCAGAGGAAGGAAAAGAGCTCAGAAAATCACTCTGGATCTCTCACATCCAAGTCATCCACTTTTTTTTTTACCATCGTTTACCATCTGGCTGGTGATACAGATCCCAAAACACCAGCACAACCAGCACAAGAACAGTTTCTCCTCCCAGACAATCTACCTGACGAACAGTTAAATGTTCCCCATTACGCAATAACAATGTGCAATGAGCTGGCATTTAATTGTTACCATCTCCATCCTAGTACATTCCTGTATATCATTTTATTCTAACATCTATTTATTTTTCAATTTATTTTTTACAAATGTGTATTTTTTTGTCTTCTCATCTTGTTGTACTGGATGTGTATGACACTAAAACAAATCCCTTGTATGTTCAAGCGTACTTGGACATAAAACTCCTTTTGCTTCTGATTCTGAAACCCCACGCCTCAAGTAGAGAATAATCACTACGTGGTCCGGTCCAGTGAAATATGTCCATTTGTTCCTGTTTAAAAGATTTGACTCCATCACCAGTCTAATCTTTGACAGAAAAAAAATAGAAAAACTGTTCTAATGTATAAATGTAGTATGTAAATCTGCTGTCTCTGTTTCTCTATTGCAGCAAGCAGGGACAGACAACAGGGGAGGAAACTCAGCCACAGAAAATACCAGAGGAGGATCACATGGTGTTGGACACACACTGCAGAGACATAACACCACTGTCTCTGGATCACATCAAGGAAGGTCAAAAAGTAGAGCTGAGTCTATATCTGAGGGAGGAGGTTTTAAAGGAGAACGGTCTGGAGGTACAGCTTCAAAACAAAAGCCTGCAGGATTTCGAGTTCCTCAAAGTTCTTGGAAGGGGGCGATTCGGTAAGGTCTTTCTGGCTGAACTCAGGGGCACCGATGAGGTGTTTGCACTAAAGCTGCTGAAGAAAGACAAGATCCTTATTTTCAGAGATGTGCTCCACACTATGATGGAAAGACGTGTCATGATCATGGCTACAGATCACCCCTACCTCACACAGCTCTGTTGCTGCTTCCAGACCAAGGATCGCTTGTGCTTTGCTATGGAGTACATGACTGGAGGTGATCTTGCGTACCACATCAGACGCTTGGTTCGATTTGACGAAGCATGCTCCCGGTTTTATGCTGCTGAGATCATCTCTGCTCTCATGTTTCTCCACCGCAACGGGATCATTCATAGAGACCTGAAACCTAGCAACATCCTGTTAGATGCTGAAGGCCACTGCAAGGTTGCTGACTTTGGCTTGTGCAAACAGGGCATTCTAGATGGCAAGACCACCAGCACGTTCTGTGGTACACCTCTGTACTTGGCACCTGAGATTATAGTAAAGCGTGAATATGGTGCATCGGTGGACTGGTGGTGTCTAGGTGTTATCATGTACGAGATGATGGTGGGCTGTGCTCCGTTTGTTGCTAGCGATAGGCTGCAGTTGTTTGGGTCCATCCTTCAGGATAATCCAGACTATCCTTGTTCGCTGAGCAGAGCGGCAGTAAGAATTCTCGAGTCATTCCTGGTCAAGTGTCCAGAGGCTCGGCTTGGCTGCGTGGCATCTCAGAACAAGGAGGAAGCCATCAAAGTACATCCATTCTTTAAGGAGATCGACTGGGTACTTTTGGAACAGAGGAAGATTACGCCGCCTTTTAAACCACAAATTACAACCAAAAGAGACAGAGAATGCTTCAAATGTCAGGAGCTCAGGATCACTCCCACTGACGATTCCGTCGAACCATTATTTCAGTACATCTTTAATGACTTCTCCTACTGTAACCCCAGATACTGATTGTTACGCTTGAAAAAACAAATCAGTAAAAATCCTTTTTTTTTTCCTGTGCTGAATAAAATCAGTTACAGTAAAACGTTGATCATTAACACAGTTCTAGGACACATGATGGACTGGAGAAATGATGTGCAAGATATCTGGTTTCTGAGAGTCTGAACAAGAGAAAAAATCAGTTTTCCTCGATAAATGTCTCAGGTTTTAAGGTTTTTTTGAAGCACGTCATGTTTTTTTAAACTATTTTCGAAAAGCAAGAAATATTTAGTCGCATTAATGCACTTCTGTTCTGTGATGATGAAATAAAACGCAATCAGCTAGACCTTAATCGCTCGTTTGTTCACGTATTCGTTCTGAAGCGGATTAGTTAAAACACTTCTTATTACAAAGTCTGAGTCAGTTTTCTGGCACACTTTGAATTGTCATTGTTTCATTCCGGTTGTGTAGATGTAGTTCGAACGATCGAGGCGTTGGGTGCGGCTAAAAAAAATGACCTCTTTAAAAGCATAAATTCCAAATAAACCTAATTACATAATAGTTCATTGTGTAAATATTAAAGTTTTTTTTTAAATATATGAAATTACCAACAACAAAAAAAGTCTCTCTCTCTCTCTCTCTCTCTCTCTCTCTCTCTCTCTCTCTCTCTCTCTCTCTCTCTCTCTCTCACACACACACACACACACACACACACACACACACACACACACACACACACACACACACACTCTCTCTCTCTCTCTCTCTCTCTCTCTCACACACACACACACACACACACACACACACACACACACACACACACACACACACACACACACACACACACACACTCTCTCTCTCTCTCTCTCTCACACACTCACACACACACCGACACCGACACACACACACACACACACACACACACACACACACACACACACACACACACACACACACACACACACTCACTCACTCTCTCACACACACCGACACACACAACCTCACACACACACACACACACACACACCCTCACACCCTCACACACACACACACACACACACACACACACACACATACACTCTCTCTCTCTCTCTCTCTCTCTCTCTCTCTCTCTCTCTCTCTCTCTCTCTCTCTCTCTCACACACAGACACACACACACACAGACACACACACTACACGACCAGTCCTGGTAAAAATGTTTAGATACCCACTTATTTTTTTTTCAAACAGGCGTAAAGATTCGAATGTTTAGTCAATAGCCATCAACATCAGACAAACTTCAAACTATTACATGATAAGTTTTAATAAACAGCACTGAATTGAACAATAAGGACAGGTTGATGAAGCCAAGGTAATAGTATTTATTTAAATACGGACCTACTGTAGGTAGCTAAATAGTAGCTAGCTAGCAAGCTGACATACATGCTAGCTAGATTTCACAATGAAAGTAGGCTAATATGCTAGTTGGCTAATATGCTGATATTACCACACCAGATACATTTACACACGTTTGACAACACGGTGAGTTTAAAATTCTTATATTTTGTTTAGTTAGTTAATTAGATCAATTTAGCACTTTAGCTAAATTCACTCTAATGGCTTTTTCTTATTCCTCTTTGCCAAATAACAGAAAAGACCATAATTGTAAACATGCTAGCTAGTATTACAGTATGGTGCTGTGCTAGCTGCATTACCACACCAGGTAGCAGATTTCACTTTATAAGATATGTTTAATATGTGATAGTGTAATATGTGACAGTTTAAATGAGGTTAATATGATTAAAAAAATATATATATATATATATATCACTTATCAAAATAAGTGTTAGACTGAAGGATATTCGTTAGCTAGCTAGCAAGCTAACATATAGTACATATGTTTAAAGAAATAAATAAATAAAGATTTTGATATCGATTTTGTTGTTTACAGATAATCCGTGTCATGTTTTTTTTTACACCTAGAAAGTATTACGGGACTTTAGCTCGCTTACTAACTGTATACGCTATAGTGGGTTTAGCATGAACTACCAGGCATGTTAGCTTAATTTTTGCAGAAATTTCCACCAGAAACATTAGTCTAGCAATTTTGAGTCTAGATTTTGCAGAAAAACAAAAAAAACACGGAATGAGTAACACAGGGCTCTCAAGTTTTGAAGACAGGCAAGCGTGACATCTCCAAAATACCCCCCTCCCCAATAAACAAACAAACAAACAAATAAATGAAGGGGGAGTTGTTGTGTTTGGTAAGGATCACTGACCGCTTGACTGCAATTTAACCAAATACAAAGTTTTTGTTTAATTTCCATTTATTAATTTCTGTGTGTGTGTGTGTGTGTGTGTGTGTGTGTGTGAGAGAGAGAGAGAAAGAGAGAGAGAGAGAGAGAGAGAGAGATATTATTGGTGGTGTTTATTGTGTTTGTTACCTTTTTGGACCCCTTTATCATGTGTAATGTTGCTCCCATATAAAACAGTTCAGAACAAGCCCAGACATGTTTAGGGTCATGATTGAGGACAATGTCCCATCCAGAGACATGATTGAGGACAATGTCCCGTCCAGAGACATGATTGAGGACAATGTCCCGTCCAGAGACATGATTGAGGACAATGTCCCGTCCAGAGACATGATTGAGGACAATGTCCCGATGATTGAGGACAATGTCCCGTTCAGAGACAAGCTGTTTCGTGTTGAGGTTTTGTTCAAACCGACTATCAAAAATATCCTCTATAACGAATGATTTTTTTTTTCATTGGTTGTTGTGTTAAATCTTACCCAGATACAATAGTGCTATTTTCTGATTGGCTGTTGTGTAGCCTCTTTTTTTTTGATTGGCTGATAAGTGTCAGGCTCGACTAAGAACTGAGACGCGCTTGATTCCTGCTCGTTTCCATAGAGACAGCGGTGCTGCATATTAAATATATGATAAATAGCCAAACAGTTTTTCTGCGTGAGAAATACGATGTGTGACAGGAGAGCGTGAGAGAAGACCCAAATGCGTGACTGTCACGATCAATGCGTGACACTTGACAGCCCTCGTAACAGTTGTGTGGGTGTAAAAAGGAAAATGGCAAGATACTCAAGTACTCTCTTTACTCTTTACCGTGGTGAGAAGAAGAGCATCTCAGCAACATCAAACCTTGAGGTGGATGAGCTACAACAGGTGAAGACCTCACTGGGTTTCACTCATTGCCACAGATGCCTTTTTTTAAAAAAAAATCTTTAAGTGTCTGATTTGGATTTTTTTTGCATTAGAGGAAACGAAGCCTTCAGAGATAAACTGTGAGCTGATCAGTGAACAGTTTAATTTCATGTACAGCAGACGAGCTGCAGAATCTCTACTGGAGATCACAGTTTCTCCATCATACGACCTGACCTATTTCTTCATCCAGCTGAGCAGAATAAGGGACGGAGAAGGCTTGATGAATAATAAATGCAGCGCTGAGACATGGATGAGGTCACAATGATGCAGCCAAACTCCACCTGAATGCTCCCCTTGTTCCAATCTGTCATCATGCGCCGAGACACCGTTTTATTTTTACACTTCACTGAAAAAAAAGACTTGGTTTATATTTACACCTCAAATAGTGACTATTTTAGTAGCTCTGACGTCCTACGGCACATGAAGCGGCATTCGTCAGAGAGACGTCAGAGGAGGTGTGTGTTTGTGTGTGTGTGTGTGTGTGTGTGTGTGTGTGTGTGTGTGTGTGTGTGTTTAACCCTAAGAAGAGAATTCTTAAGAGAATTTAGAGCCCAGCAAGAGTGTGTTACGGAACATACTAAACTGTACCTAATTAAGTTTGGGATCAAGTTCTGAAAAAAATCAGTGTTTGGTTATAACAAAGAGACGGGTTTAGCGAAAGAAACGATCACACACACACACACACACACACACACACACACACACACACACACACACACACACAGACACACACAGAGTGAGAAGTACTTAATATCTCCCTGTTTCTCTCCTGAGCTGCTCCACAGATTTGGAGAAACAACCCATAATCCTCTTCTGCTTTGGGACGAGGCTGAGTTCGTCATGGCGATTCTGTTGCAGTAATCTCTGCTGAAATTGGCTTTACGTCCCTGCAGACAGACACACAGACACACTGACACACTGACACAATGACACCATGATCTTCTTTAACACTGTAAAGCTGCTACACTGAATTCCTTACGATAAATATAGTATTTCTGTATTCCTTTTGTAATAAAATACAAGAAATTATCATAACAAATGGTAAAAAAGTAGCTGTGACATGTTGATAGTTAGTGTAGTTTTGTGAAAGTGCCATACGGCCAAGTACGGTGACCCGTACTCAGAATTCGTTCTCTGCATTTAACCCATCCAAAGTGCACACACACACCTGGTGAAGTGGGCAGCCATTTATGCCGCGGCGCCCGGGGAGCAGTTGGGGGGTTCGGTGCCTTGCTCAAGGGCACCTCAGTTGTGGCCAGCCCGAGACTCGAACCCACAACCTTAGGATTACGAGTCAGACTCTCTAACCATTAGGCCACAACTTGCCCTGTGTGTGTGTGTGTGTGTGTGTGTGTGTGTGTGTGTGTGTTATACTGATTGGGTTTTTAATGAGCGTTTTTGTTTTTTTACAGTTGTGTTTTTTTTACAGTTGTGTTTACAAACTGATGTCATTTGCATCTTGCTTTTCTCATACAGATTTTTCACTAAGAGATTTCAGCTTCATGATTCTTGTAAGATTGCTGCAAAATCTCTAAATTAAAAGTAATCATACATTTTTTTTAGTGTGTATCAAAAGTAGTGTAATTTTAGTGTGTATCAGTAGTTTGTCAGACTCACAGTTAGTCCAGGTTTCTTGAAATGATTATTATTATTATTTTGGGATTATAATATATTTTTTGGATAATTTATTTTGGTGGGGCACGTTGGCTTAGTAGTTAGCACGTTCGCCTCACACCTCCAGGGTTGGGGGTTCAATTCCTACCTCCACCTTGTGTGTGTGGAGTTTGCATGTTCTCCCCGTGCCTCGGGGGTTTTCTCCGGGTACTCCGGTTTCCTCCCCCGGTCCAAAGACATGCATGGTAGGTTGATTGGCATCTCTGGAAAATTCCGCTGTGTGTGTGTGTGTGCCCTGTGATGGGTTGGCACTCCGTCCAGGGTGTATCCTGCCTCGATGCCCGATGACGCCTGAGATAGGCACAGGCTCCCCGTGACCCGAGAAGTTCGGATAAGCGGTAGAACATGAATGAATGAATTTATTTTCGTTCATTTCATATATATGTATATATATACTTATAAAAAAAATTCTGATTCATTTGTAAGTAAACGACAAACAGTATTATCTTCAGCAGGGAGATTGAGAGTATTTACATAACTACTGTTAACAAAATGTAAAAATACACGGCAACAAACAACCAAACAAAATGTACATTTGCATTTTATTTCATTTCAGTTAGTTCTGAAGTCAGTAGTTTACTTTTAGCTGTAGTTTTTTAACGCATTATAAGTTTTTTTTTAATTAAATGTATTACTTAATGCGTTCTTTGCTTATAGCAATTTACATTCTGAAAATTTCCCGATGAATAAAATTTTTTTTTTAATTTTATTTCCCGTTTCATTGTTTTCTATTTAATGCGTATTTTTTAGTTCCTCAGTTTTACAGCTTTATTTGTGACAGCTATATTTACGTCAACCGTCTCTCAGGGTAAAAGCGTTTAGTGTTTTACTACATTTTCTATTTATGTATTTTTTTTAGTGTATTTAAAATTTCCGGATCAAAAATGAAAATGTAACCTGAATTAAACGAGCAAACGAATAAACAAACAAATAGCCAAATAAATAAATACTTGTATTACTAGTAGAATAAAATAAGTCTGTAGAATAAAACAATACTCAGCATTGTTTCCTCAGATGTAGTTGTCAGTAACAGAAGCCTAGGTTGTCTAGGTTGGAGTGAGTTACGTACATTTTAGACGTCGTGTCATCGATGTTTAATAAAAGAAGGCAGTGATAAAATGAGAAACCCGTTTCTTTAATGACCACAAACACAAGCGCTTACTTTCAAACACTTTCATTATGTTCTCCACATAACTCAAAAAAAATAACAAAAAAAAACGAACAAACTCCCAGGAAAACCAAAGGAAAGAACAGAATAAGAGAAAGAGAGTAAAAGAAGTGGGCATGCTCGGGCATGCGATGGCAGACCGCAGGGTCGTGTGCGTCCGTCTGGGCAGGATGGAGGTTACAGAGGAGATTTCAGCCACCGCATGCTTCATTTTCATCTCCAAACATCTCCCACACACACACACACACACACACGCACTCACATTACACACATCATATGGAGTGTGTACACCGGGCCATCCAGTTGTACCATTTAACCCAGATCATGTGACCAGTGACCTGCTTTCAGTGCTGTTTTTAACACGCTCTCGACCGACTTCCTATTAAAATTTGGACGTGCTTATAAAGATTTTATATGCTTTATTTATTTAATACATTTCATTGGAAATTTGTAGTATCTCTTTCTCGTATATTGTCCTATCGGTTTGCTACCCAGCTAGCCTTCTAATACGAGGTTACAGTCATTCGCAGGTCAAGTTTGTTGGCTGAAATGTTTATTAAATAAAGCTAAAGTAGTAACATGATGAAAATAAAACTATTTATCGTCAAGCACCTCAAATTTTTAAAGCGATCCGGTCATCTTTAGGGCGGGAGAGGGGCGGTTCAATCGAACATCGGCATCGTAACATCAACGATCGTCGTGGACTCGACTGTAAATGTGGACGATAAAATCTCAGACAAATTCTAGAACAAACCGCGTGATTACGTACGGTACGGTACGTGTGTTCCATGTCTAATTATGCGATGAAGATTGTACCTGAAGTTAGACCTGTGATTTAAAATGAAAAGTAAATGAATCTGGGAATCTGTTGGTTCACATAAACACACATTATTGAAAGGAAGGAATTGTTTTGTTTCTCTATCGTTCCATTATAAGACGCTAGCGCATTAACAGCTGCCTTGCGAGATCGCTGCACTCCTATTGGTGGATTTTAGCCGATCGTCACAGCAGCACACACACACACACACACACACACACTGACACAAACTTTGGTGGCGGCCATCTTTGTTCGCATCGACACTGAATCGCCTGAAAAATACTTTTGCGATGTACAATATTTGTGTGTAGACACAATAAAAACTACAGCGTGAAGCCAGCGATGTTTCTGTGAACTCTAACGTACTCAATTAAAAGAAAAAAAATAAAATTTGGTATTAAGTTAAATGCTGAAGTATTTAGCCAAAAATATACTCAAAGCCAAAACATTGCTAGTTTTAAAAGTACTCAAGTGTTAAAGAGTTCGACTTAACGACTGTAACGAACAGAAGACGATGAACTGGCAGTAGAGTTTCGTTTTAATTTTGATAAATGAAAAATAAAATGTAAATAAAATGCAGCGGAGAGAAGAAGAGATTTGCGATGAAGTTTTTTCCAATTAAAGTATAAATGCGACAAAATAATACTTAAAGGCGGGGTCTCCGATTTTTGAGAAATGCTTCAGAAAACGTCGGGCTGAATAATAAACAAAAATCAAAACAAAATTAAAACAAACGTGTAGCCAATGAGCAGAAAGGGGCGGGGCTTGTCGATATGGGCGGAGAGAGTGTTCAGTGTGCATGTGTGACGTTAGCAGAAAGCGGTTTTAACATCGGATAAAAACAAAGAAAGAAAGAGAAGAAAGACTTACGATAAGGACAAGAAGTAGGACGTGTTAATACAGGATCAGCTTTCCAGCGCTGGAGAGAACTGAAGGAGCAGGAAGTTGGCCACATATTCACAGGTTGGAGTTTCCCGAGTCAATAACTCCTGAGCTAAACGCTGTTACTACACAAATAACACCTCTTTTCTATCGTAGTAATGTAGAGAGGCAGCTACAACCGCGTTTTGTGTAGTAACAGCGTTTAGCTCAGGAGTTATCGACTCGGGAAACTCCGACCTGTGAATATGTGGCCGACTTTACTTAAGACGCCGAGGCGCTTTTTTCCTTCTCGATAGGTGAGTAACGGTGGTTTTGCTTTGTTACACAGAACTAATATATGCCTTTGTCCTTTACATCATTATGCTTGTGTGGCATTTTTGCTTGTTTGTTTATCTACAATCGTATTGTTCTTCCCTTCGTCTATGATAAAGACACGTTTCTTTCTGTTAGTCGCCCGGGTTACGTATGTATGTGTGGGCGGAGCTATCGATACAGGGGTGGGACCCGTTTGGGTTAGGGGCGTGTTTGTTTTGGTGATTTCAAATGTCAACATTGGCTTTAAAAAATCAGAGACCCTGCCTTTAAAGAAAGTAACAAAGTGCTGTTATTAAAGTCACACTGGAGGCCGAGGACACGTTAAACCCAGCACTGGATTTCTACAGGTTTGGCTGCCACTTTTTTTTCCTTCCGTTCCTTTCATTTACCATTTTCACATTTTTTTTTTCTTCTTTTTGTTTTCTTTTTAAAAAACGTGGTGGGAGAAGAGAGTAAAAGAGATAAAGGGCGAGAGCACAGACTGTGAGCGATCAGTGACTCAGGTGGGAGATACAGGCCCCACACACACATGCTATAAAAAACCACACACAGCTCAGTGTCTATGAGTTCTGTGAGCCGGATAGAAAAAAATAAAGCGGACGCATCTCTTCGAGTGTTTTATTCCCTTTTGGTTCGATGAGGAGTTCATCTCAGGTGTTTGGGTCCTTCTGAACGATGATTTTTTTTTGTTGTTGGTTTTTTTTTGGAAAGACGTCACCAGAGTGTGTGGTCGGGGTTTAAGAAAAAAAGAACTTCCACAAATAAATGAATAAATAAAAATAAAAAGCAACCGTGTACTGCTTCCAAAACTAGAAGACTTTTATATCCTTATTTGTCTCAGAATGTAGCTTTACAAAACTAAACCATACGTCAGCATGCAAATCGGTCTCTTTAAAAAAACAAGGCAGTCGGCATTTTTCCAGACATCTCGCAAATAGCTAGAAAATCTTCTTCTTTTTACTTTTAAATCATTTTTCAATAAATATTTATTTTGAAAGCAGCAGATTTTTTTTAAGGAGAAAAAAAAAACAACAACCAACAAACAAATAAAGAAAAACCAAAAGGTTAACAGTCTCTGACGCTCAGGTCGACCGCAGCGGCTCGTCGGGTGTGTGGTGAAGTGGGTGCTGCTGACCTGCATCGATAAGTAATGGCACCCTGTCTGGATTTAATACCTTTACAGGAGATCGTGTGTTAGCCTTCATCCAACTTCATCCAACGTCCTTTTGTGAACGTTTACGGAAAAACGTATGGACCGTGCGAATAAGTCTGCTCTCAGAAACATCATCGATATAGTCTAGATAATGACGTGGATTAGAAATGAAACATAGTCTTATTTTAAAGCCCAGATTTTTAGGTTACAAAAATTCTGGGGCAGATGGAAATACGGTGAATAAAATCTCATGAGCGTCAAACAGCCAGTTTAACCAGATCCACCAAACAGATATGGATCACTGTAGGAAATAAAATATCTTGATGACAGTTTCTCTGAAAATATTTAAAATAAACTTGCTAGTAATGCTGGTAAAGTCTGGTTTATCAGCCGTGTGAACACACTTTTCTGTACAAACGTGAACATTATATTTACGCACAATTCTGGCCCGGTATGCAGATACCCCCTAGTGGCGGAACGGTGAAATGACAGATCAACTGGCATTAAGTATGATTTAGTTGGGATTTTCACACCATTGCAGGTTTTCTAAATGTATATGGAACTAAAAAAAATATTATAGAAGTATAATATCTTAAATACTATAAAAAATGATATATAGAAAATATTTATTTCTTGGAGAAACCACTTTACCATATATGGTGATTCTGGGGAGTTTCTTTATGCAAATTAGCATAGTCATGTCCAGAATGTGTAGAATTAACAAACATCCATTTCTGTGTAAATGCAAACGTAATAAATGACTATTTTTTTTCCATGAGTTCTGAGTTTCTTGCAAATAAATCCTAAACCTTTACATTTCCAGCGACTTACATTATCTATTTTTTATTTTTTTTAAATACAACCGAGTATTTGAGGTTTAAGGGCAGCTCGGTGGACCTGGGATCGAACTCACAACCTTCCGATAGGTAGCCCAACACCTTAAATGCTAGGCTACCACATGCCCATAAACATGACAAACGAGACCCCTGATTTATAACGACCGCTAGCCAATAAAACAAATGTTCATTTTACCCCGATGTTGTTGTACTGATCATTTATAGCAGAAGAGTTTCATTGTGTGAAATTTGTTATTTGATTTTTTTTTATATAATCAACAACTTTGTGTGTATTATGTTGAATTGCAGCTTTAGCTTTCGGAACTGTCATGAAATATTTTAAACCCGTAAACGTTCTCCTAACTGCAGCACCGAGCTCCAAACGGACTCGATCCTGGTCTGTTTTAAACACAGCTGATTTTTATTTGAGTGTAAAATCCTGGATTATGTTTTTAAACCGATATCTAATTTGACCTTCATGCTAATCTGAGCGCTAGCATCAGAGAGAAAGCGCTCAGATTAACATGGAGGTCAAATGAGCTTCTGGTTTGAGTTTGTTTCTGTTCCTAAACATGATGTGAAAATGTGCTGATTTATTTGTGCTCTCCAAAACAGAACCTGTCCTGATTCTACAGAGCTTGACCAGGAATGACAAGATGAAGCTGGGTCCAGAAGGAGTGATGGGATGGAGGACCGGTGGGTTCGGACATCCGGTGACATCGACACAATGCTTTACCTGCCAGCTCACGACACTTCACACACAACCTCGTTGTCCCCAGCCACGCCACTACGTATTCGAGTCCACTAGCCAAAAAAACCCAAACAAACAAACAAAAAAAAAACAAAGAAAAAAGCTATGGAAAAGTCAGGAACGCCAAAAAGGCAGTCAAAAAACGAGTGTAGCAATGACAAATCTTTACACATTAATGATAAAGAAAATTCTTCTTTGGAGAAGTAGTGAAAAAAATTTTGTTGAGCCCCGAGTTGACGGTAAATTCCTTTTATGTGTCCTTCCTTCCTTTCTTCCTTCCTTCCTTCCTTCCTTCCTTCCTTCCTTCCTTCAGGTCAGAGCCGGATAAAGACACAACTGACTCATAAATAAAATAAATAAAGGAAATAACAAGAGTTTTAAATAAAAAAGTGAATAAACAGAATGGCAACTCCGATGTTGAGCAAAATCACCATGACAACCAGAATAGAGCTGGAGGCCTGTAAAAGAGAGAGGGGGGGGGCATCAATATTTCTATCATTTCATACTGTTCATAATCATCCTTCCAACACAGCAATCTTTCCAACACACACACACACACACACACACACACACACACACACACACACACACACACACACACACACAAATCTTTGTTAATGAACTTCATATCTTCATAGAGATCATTTTTAATTGCTGCAAATTAATGTTATGCTCCACTAAATTAAAGTTGGCAGAAAATTCAATAAATCAATCAACAAATAAACAAATAAATATATATAATAATTCCCACAGGGTCATAACCTGTCAGATATTCCTATCCTTATAAGGTCCTTATTTAGTCCCCACCAAACAAAACACACACACACACACACAAATACACGCACACACAAATACACACACACACACACACTGATCTGTTGCGATGTTTATTTGATCTCTGTCTCGTATCACTCAGCAGATAATTAGGATGGACATGGAAATGAAGCTGCATTGTGCTCACGCTTCAAAGATGTTGAGAGTCTGCATGCATGTGATTTTTAATTGATGTGATTCTGCAGCTGTTTACGTCCACGCACGCACGCACGCACTCACACACACACACACACGCGCGCATGCACGCATGCACGCACGCACGCACACACACGCACACACGCACACACGCACACTACATGAGCATGATGTGAGGCATGAAATCAGGCCGTGACGAGT
>NC_062534.1:24722469-24729969 GCF_022655615.1 Tachysurus fulvidraco
GTGCTGAGTGGGTTTGAGCTGTGACGGCTGCTCTGCACTGTGTGTGGGTGTGTGTGTGAGGGTGAGGTGAGCCGAGGTGGGACAGGCCTTTCTGGTTGTCCTAGTAACGGCAGGAGAACGTGTGAGGGAGGGAAGGAAGGAGAAAGAGAGATTGAGAGAGAGAGGGGATGCTGGGTCTGGAAAAAAGGAAAAGGCAGGTGGATAGTAGGAGGAAGAGAAAAGACAGAGGAGTAGACGTGATAACTCATTTATTCACTTTCAGTCCGTTTAGTCAGTTTCATGGAGATCTGTGTGTGTGTGTGTGTGTGTGTGTGTGTGTGTGTGTGTGTGTGTGGGTCTGTGTGTGTGGGTCTGTGTGTGGGTCTGTGTGTGTGTGTGAGAAAGAGTATATTTATATATTTATGCCTTGATAGTGTTCTTACTAGAATGATTCCACGATTGCTCACTGATATGTAATTACACAAGAGTCAATTATCCGATTCTAGTTTTAGTGAATCAAGAGTCGACTCCAGTGATTTAGAATTGAATTTACACAGTAAAAGTGATTCAGTGTAGAAGATTTAGCTCTCTCACCAAAACATCTCCATTATTGTTACTGACAGACACATAGGCCATGCCTCCTTCAACGTGATTGACAACCACAGAAGCCACGCCCACTTCTGTAAAACTGATACATCATCTACTCTTCAGCATATAGGAGGCCTGAAGGATGAATGGTGAATAGTGATGTCAGTGAAGAAGGCGTGGCCTCTGTGTCTGTCAGTCTCAGTGAAGGAGGCGTGGCCTCTGTGTCTGTCAGTCTCAGTGAAGGACGCATGGCCTCTATGTCTGCCAGTCTCAGTGAAGGAGGCGTGGCCTCTGTGTCTGTCAGTCTCAGTGAAGGAGGCGTGGCCTCTGTGTCTGTCAGTCTCAGTTAAGGAGGTGTGGCCTCTGTGTCTGTCAGTCTCAGTTAAGGAGGCGTGGCCTCTGTGTCTGTCAGTCTCAGTTAAGGAGGCGTGGCCTCTGTGTCTGTCAGTCTCAGTTAAGAAGGCGTGGCCTCTGTGTCTGTCAGTCTCAGTGAAGAAGGCATGGCCTCTATGTCTGTCAGTCTCAGTTATGGAGGCATGGCCTCTATGTCTGTCAGTCTCAGTTAAGGAGGCGTGGCCTCTGTGTCTGTCAGTCTCAGTTAAGGAGTCGTGGCCTCTATATCTGTCAGTCTCAGTGAAGAAGGTGTGGCCTCTCTGTCTGTCAGTCTCAGTTAAGGAGGCGTGGCCTCTGTGTCTGTCAGTCTCAGTGAAGGAGGCATGGCCTCTGTGTCTGTCAGTCTCAGTGAAGGAGGCATGGCCTCTGTGTCTGTCAGTCTCAGTGAAGGAGGCGTGGCCTCTGTGTCTGTCAGTCTCAGTGAAGGAGGCGTGGCCTCTGGGTCTGTCAGTCTCAGTGAAGAAGGCGTGGCCTCTATGTCTGTCAGTCTCAGTGAAGAAGGCGTGGCCTCTATGTCTGTCAGTCTCAGTGAAGAAGGCGTGGCCTCTGTGTCTGTCAGTCTCAGTTAAGGAGGTGTGGCTTCTGTGTCTGTCAGTCTCAGTGAAGAAGGCGTGGCCTCTATGTCTGTCAGTCTCAGTGAAGCAGGCGTGGCCTCTGTGTCTGTCAGTCTCAGTTAAGGAGGCGTGGTCTTGAAGGGTTGTAATACTCTTATTCAGAGTCTACATATATTTTTCTGGCAGCAATTTCATCACTTTGATTTAATCCAGTTAATCACTGCAGACTTTCCTCTCATTCATACACAAACACACTTTTTTCACCCCTCCCTAACACTTAGTTCCCACCTCTCACACCTAAACACATTATTATCACACACTCAGTCTCATTTATTAACACGCTGAATGAAAGACAGAGCAGAATGAAACCATTTCATGAAAGAGATCATTTGATCCTTATAATACGGAACCGGACCCAGACACACGGAATTCAGATCTGTACGAGAACCAAAGCTTCACTCATTTCTGAAACTTTTCATACGCGTTCATTCCAGTTATTCATCCGCATGATACACTTCTAACTTGATAACAAAGCCAACATCACAGCTCTTATTACACCATGGAGTCTCATTTTAAAGCAGGGCTTGGCACCTGATCATAAGCAGTCTGTCTTCAAGGCATCAAAAAAAAAAAAAAATGATGGTGTGAGATATATATTTATTTAATCCTCAAAGACAATAAGTTTATTTCAACAAGCAAAAAAAAGGTGAACCCTTTCTGTTATTGACCCGGTCTTTAACTTGGAAAGTCAGGGCTCAAAGAAAAGCACAAGTTACTGTTTTAGAATTATGATGTCATAATTATGATATATTTCTGACAGGATCCTGAATATATTCTATACACTGATTAAAAAATGTACCTAAATCTTACCGAAAGTGCGGCGTCTCTGACACTTCTTTTGAAAACAATATCTGTATTCGATCGTTTTGTGACACTTGGCAGTTTAGATTGGATGTACAAGTGTGTTACCTGGAGCTCTTTCTGCTGCTCGTTTCCATATTGAAGCTTAAAAATATGTAAAAAAAAAACCGATGTAAAATTCACCCGGTCTGAATATGGATTTAGAATGAAATAATTTGTTTCCTCTAAGTAGCTCCGCCCCTTAGGCCACGCCTCAACACCAAATTTAACATAGGAGTGACGTGAATAATAACAGTTCTGTATTGGCCTCATTTTCAAAATACATTCTCTCTCTAGCTACTTTGTAAAATTGTTTAATAATTTAATTGTTGTCACTCATCAATTAGACTCATTTAGTTGCAGCTCTGAATGACAGAATAACACAGAAAACCCTGACACATCCCCGGGGTCGTAGTTCTAATCCGACACCGCTAACCTGTGCCGATGTAGTGCTGAGTCACGCTAATTTCCGGTGTTAACTCATCAGCAGGTGTTTGGGTTTCTTTACCATGTCTAACAGCGATGACCCACAAGCTAATCAGCTTAGCCGCTATCCCGTATCCTGCGAGTCTCTGTTGGACAGATCTCTTCTAATCTCCAACACACACACAGGTGACCTGTTCAAAGTCAAGTGTTAGCATTTGATATATGCTAATTATTACGATAATCACCTGAGCATTGAAATGAATGAATTGGTAAAATTAAAAAACTAAAAAAAATATAATATGTTACTGAACACCAGTTTGTCCAGTAACACGTGTACAAAGATTCAAGGAAAACCGATTAGGTTCCGTCTCTGAAAAAGATTTTGGAATTTTATTGTTCAGGTACGTAGATGAGGCTTAAGGATGAAGGTGGGGGAACTAACCACTGATTAGCCTTTCTTGTGGGCGTGGTCTGTCCTAGCTTCTAATGCTAACTAGTTAAACACAAGAAAATAACATATCAGTGTGTGAATCAGTTGTCTCCTCAGCTTCCAACTAGCTTAACTGCAAGCTAACTGTCCTAGCTACATCCGCACGCCAGAGTCATAAGCCGACCTCTTCTACTCCTTCCAAGCTTTATTTCTCTTCCTAATAACTCTGTATTAGGAACACATTTAACGAGCAAAGTAGCACCGCAGGTGCCATCGGGTTTGTCCGAGCAATCATTCAAACAAGTTGGATTCGTCGATTCAGATTTTTTGCTAATCAGCATAGAATTGGAAAGATATCCATGTAAATGTTACTTTGCTGTTTGGTTGAAACTGTAGATCCATTTAGTATGTAGAAAATGTAAGAATTGTCACCTGTTGCGTGCTAATATTAAAGCTAGTTAGCTTAGACTGGGCTAGCGGTGGATGGTTTTTAACATTTGCCTACTTCACAGCATAAATGTGCACTTTTATATATTTTAATGAAACTTTACGTTTATATGAACCGTTGTTCGCTCTGGTGCTGCTTCTTAGGTTCTTGACACAGAAAATTATCCAATTATCAAGCTTTAAAGAGCTAAATGTGGTACGTAATTCCATGCAATCAGGTTAGACACCTGTGCTTGGTTTTAATGGGATTAATTCGTACATCTTAAAGTTTACTTCTTAGGATGAGGATGTTGTATTAAACCACAGGAAGAATCTGGGTGACACCTCAGTGAATGAAAGGAAGTCAAAATTTTTAGCAGAGTCAGTTAATTTGACGAGTCAGCATTATATGAGGAATCAGCTAATTCGAGGGAACGGAGAATCATGACGGGGTAAAGTGGCCGATGGACACAGATCGCTCAGGAGATGGGCATGTCTACATGATTATCAGGAGGTCAGGATGTGTATTGTGTTTATTGCCATTGACCAATCAGACTGCTGAACACTACAGCCGCCACATCGCTGCTAATGAACCCATTCCAACCAAACGAAGTGTATTTCAAGAACCAGGATAATACACTGATTCAACCGGGGAAAAAAACGGCTGACGGCTGCACCTAACGTTCAAGATCGAAAAGGGGCGGGGCTACCAGGTGCTGATGCTGGATGAGAAAATCCGTTCAAATTGGCCGACTACGCTCCAGCGGACAAGACATCTTACAAAAAATATTTTATGCCAGCCCACTCTGTATGATTTCTTTAACAACTTTATAAAAAATTCTACATAATCTGTTAAAGCCACTGTGTTAGACATCATTCACCATCGACTGGAAACTTCCACTTAGTATAAGGGCATAGTGTATAGTGTAAGTGTGTAGTGCACCATTTGGGATGCAACCCGTGTTTGTAGCTAGCTACAAATCTCTGACGTTTTCGAATCTTTTTCTACATCAGTTTTTTATAATGTAGCATAACAAACCCCCAAAATTATTTTTCTACCATGTTAATAACACGTACCATCAGCCAGGATAAATGCTAAAACATTTAAATTATGTATAGCATGCACATACGCTGAAAACCCTTATAGCTTTGTCTAGGAAGAACATGAAGAATCCTCTCGCACTCTTCTCGCTTCCCTGTTTCATGTTTGTTTTTGTCTTTTGTGATAAATTTTCTCAGCTTTCTGCTTTCCTGTGAAGTTTAGCAGCATGTTAGCGTTCACTCGGTTCCTCAGAGCCCTTTGTATAGAGGCTGCTGAAAATGTCAGGTTCTCCCTGGTGTCCTTCCTGTAATATTCATGCTGTGTTGTAAACAGGTCTGACTGAACGTTAAGCGGTGGCGGGTCACCGTTTACTCCATCCACGTCGTGTGCGGCACAGAAACCGTTGTTTCATCCAGACTCAGGCTGACTTGGTAGAATTTACCTGCTTCTGCGACTGATCCTGTTCATTCACTCGAGAAAGCTGAATTTAACACGACATCGGTGATTCATGGACACGACCTTAACACATGCAGCGCTGTGCTTGTAAATTTGTAATGATTCATGATTTATGAAAACTACAAAGTTTTAGAGAAACCTGACAAGATCGACTACACACTGCACACGTGACTATAATGACAATTATATTATAGTTACACAGTCTGGTTATGAAGTTTTCTTTCCACAAGCCATCAGACTCCTCACACACACACACACACACACACACACACACACACACACACACACACACACACACACACACACACCTACTGTATGGACTGCACAGATCTACACCAATTACACACTCTTCCAATATACATCCATCAAACTGTTTACATGCTGTTTTACACACTGTTTCTGCTCTTTGCACATTCTGTCCCACATTACAGTCGATTGCTGTTTTGCACAATACTTTACAATATCTCATGTAACTGCTGCTATTACACTAATGGGTTCCTTTCTGCACATGCAATATTGTTTAAACATACAGTATTTACGCTGGCGCTGTTTCTGTTTATTGTCTTTTGTGTATTGTCTTGTACTTTGTTGTTTGCACTGTCTTTTGTCTTTTTTGTCTTTTGTCCTGCACCGATGCCCTTTATGTGGTTAAGACTAACTTAATTAAGTCCTTGGCTCTGTCTTTGTTCTTTGTAGCACCACGATCCTGGAGGAACGTTGTCTCATTTCACTGTGTACTGCAACAGCTATACAGTATATGACAATAAAAGCTTCTTGACTTGACTCGACTTAAATTTGACAAAAGATTCAATCCTGAAAGCTGTTTGTTAGCAGGTGATAATTTCGTGGGTGCGTAATGAGGAATACTATTTTTTATCCGACGACAGATATACAGTATAAAGCTAAAAACTGAAATAAAGATTATCACGTGCTCAGCTTTGTACTAGCATCATTGTTAGATTAGATTAGCAAAGCGAGCTAACGCTACGAGCTGCATCCACTCACCAAAAATACCAAATTCTTCTGCTAATTCCTTCCAGGCTCCATTTTTCTTCTTAACGTCAAACTGCAGGTAACGTCAGACCACGTTTATAGTTAGATCGGTCCAGGGAATCGTCTGAGACATTTGTTTGGATCTGATGCTATATTATAGCACCTAATTTGCATAGAATTGACGAAAACATCACTCCCAAGCTCCCAGCTTGAGTTTCTGTCAATGGGAAGAGTCAGAAGTTCGCCTCTGGGGTCTCAGGTTTTCTCCAAATCTCCCAAAACAGGATAAACCATTGGATTGGCTACACAAGATGAATGAATAATCCATCGATGTTTCAAAAAATTTATTCAGGATCATAACATCTGCTCTACACATCTCCTCATCTCAGGATTCTTGTATCCACCACAGAGATGCTGCTTAGAACATCACCATCTCAGAACATTAGTAAAGTTTATCTTTCTGAGCTAATTGTCTGTTCAGCTAGTTTATCTTTCAGTCTGGCTCAGCGCTTGAGAGCACGTCCCCTGAAACTCCGCTTAGAGTATCTAGAGGACAAAGTGCAATTTATCATTCTTTTTTTAAAGAACATAATTAAACCGTAAGGACCGGTGAGAGATCTCTGAGGGCCTCTTTAGGGAACGCAGCCTCAGGTCGGTTCCTGATCTCGCTCACATTATAGCAGCTATAAACAGTCGTTCCCTCACCAGCTCTCTCTCTGTAGTGTGAGCTCCTCTGTTTTTACCTCAGGACGTCTGTAATATTAATCGGCCAATTCGGACGGGACAAGACATCTCAGTAAAACTAGCAGAAGTGGGAGGGGTAACTCGCTTTACGCACCAAGCACCTCCATGCTTACAAAACGCACCAAAAACTACTATAAACAGGAAATGACGGAATTTTACAGTGCATATTTACAGCGGGTCGACTGGGACGGGATCAGTATTACCTGAGGTAATTTTTCCGGACCTTTTTACAGAAGGTAAAAGTCGCCGTAATCTTTACTGACATTGTCCGTAATGATTACCGAGATGGCGCATTCGGATGGGACTAAAATCACAGAGAAGCTCTGGTGATAATTACTTTACCCCCCACGTCCCCACGTATAGGGCTTTAGAGAGAAGAAAGTGACATTCGTGCTACGTTAATAAATTCGACCAGAGTAAGAGATAGAGAGGAAAAGCGAAAGAGAGAGAAAGAGAGAAAGACAGGCAGACAGACAAACAGAGACAGAGAGAGAGACGAAGAGGGAGGGAGAGGTTAGAGAGACAGACAGACAGACAAACAAACAGACAGTGAGAGAGGAAGAGTGGGA
>NC_062534.1:24734969-24739969 GCF_022655615.1 Tachysurus fulvidraco
AAATAAAAACCCCCAGAGGAGACAGACATATCTAGTGTTTTGATTGCATTTGTGACTCACCAGCAGTGGGCAGTCTTGAGATTTAAACTCAAGCATGTACTGTATCTATGCTAACTTTCAACCTATTGCTGTGACTATTGCTGTGACTATCTCCTCCCCCTGTCCACCCTCAGCAGGTGATGAGTATGATGTTATGACTACATCTTTTGCTCACCTGGATGAAGCGATCTCCGCTTTCTGCTTCGCAATTTCAGCCGCCTTCTCTGCACCTTCGATGGCACGGTCCACCTTCTCACGGATCTTGCTAGCACGTAGCGGGATCAGATTCTTGCGTTTGCCGCTGACCAGTGCGTTATGCTTGTACTTTCCCTCCTCTTTGGTGCCGTCAGGAAATGTGGTGCACCCGTAGCCATGGCGCTTGTTGCTCAACCACTCCCCTTGGTAACAGAGACCGTCGGAGCGTCGGCTCACGCCGCAGCCAGCACGCTTGTCGTTCCTCCACTCGCCCGCATAGCTCTCGGTGGCTGTAGCGTCCACGCCATCATCGTCATTGCCGTCATCATTGGTGATGGTGCTGGTGGGCAGGAGCTCTCCCTCTGCCTCACCCAGGCTGATGGTGGAGTTGACATCTGAGGCAGCAGAGCTCACTGTACTCATAGCTGCCTCACTCCGGAACGAGCTCTGCTTGCTGCGTTGGCTGGCTAGCGAGCTTTTTGACTCTGACTTGCGCAGACGCAGGCCACTGAGCAGCGAGCGCCGAAAGAACAGTCCTTTCTTTTTTGCCTTCAGAAGTTCCGCCTCACTGTGAGCTGTCAGGACAAAGCCACCACGTGACGCCGCCGGGCTGATGCCTCCTCCCGTGCCTGGTGTACCCGCTGTGCCATTACTGTGCTCCGAGCGTAGAGAGTTTATGGAGGTGCGCAGTGGAGAGCGGATCACGGCCGCCATGCCGTAAGGGACACTCTGTCGGATACCGTAGCCGTGCCGCATGCCACCCACCCACTGGCCCTGGTATGTACCTGCAGGACAGAAAAAACACAAACATGGTATGAAGTCAAAAGATCAGAATGTTTTGTGTGACACAAAACTTGATTTGCTTTTAGACATATGTCATATGTCTTTACAGGGACCACATGTCTCAGTGCTTGCAGATGTGAAGTGCTCGCATTTCTCCGCATTCCTGCTTCCCTACTTTACAAACACCTCTTTAAAAACACCTAATATTTAAATGCCATAGAGATGTTTCGTCCTGTGCCTTGTATTGCCTCTCAGTCTGATGATCTTAATCATGAAATATGTTCAGAAATAATACTCATATCTAACTGGCTGTGGTTTAATGCCGATTTTTTACAGAAAGGACGTTAAACAACATTAGCACTGATGCTCCCAAAGGAAAGGCTTTTGTTAACTTTGTGACTTTTTTAAAGAAAGTGATTTGATTTTTCTCCAAGCTTATATTTGGGGAAAGCATCGAAGCGTGTGGGTTTCCTCTGGCGAAGTAGGAGGCAGAGAGGATCGCTGATTTGGATGATTCATCTTTCGTAGGCTGAGGCTCTGAACACGAATTAAGCCAAAGCCCAGCAATTTTTAAACAGAGCTTGTAGTGGGTTATATTAAAGATTTCTTAGGAGACTGCACTAATTACACATTCAGAAGTCCTGGGAGCAAGATAATGTGCGTTCAGTACTGTACAAAGCACTCTATCACACACACTCACACACACACACACACACACACACACACACACACACACACACACACACACACACACACACACACACAGAAGGGGTGGAAAAGTCTTATTTAGGACTACATTAACATTCAGAATGTCAGCACACCAAGCTAATCAACCTGTCACTGGCCCAAGCCACAGTTCCTACATGCCTGAAGACTACAACCATCATAAAAGTGTCTAAGCACTCAGCTGCAGAATGCCTGAATGTCTTTCTCCCAGTTGCACTCACCCGTATCGTTATGAAGTGCTTTGAGAAACTGGTTCTGAATCACCTCACTGTGGGCCTGCCACCTACACTATACCCACACAAGTTTGCCTATCGCCCGAACAGGTCAGCAGAGGATGCAGTTTCCTCGACTCTTCATTCTCCTCACCCACCTGAATAAAAACACCTACACCAGAATGCTGTTCATTGACTTTAGCTCTGCATTCAATACAGACCTCAATATGTTAGGTTGGGTAAACAGGTATCCTCAACCCTCATTCTGAACACTGGCATCCCACAGGGCTGTGTTCTGAGCCCACTACTCTACTCCTTGTTCACCCATGACTGTGCTTCTATGTATAACTCAACATCTTCATCAAGTATGCAGATGACACCACCATGGTTGGCCAGATCAGCAACAACGTTGAATCGATCTACACGGAAGGGATCCGAAGGGATCGACAACCTGACCTTCAACTCCACGAAGACTAAAGAGTTCTTTATCGTTGACTTTCAGAAATCTAACAGCAGGAGACATTCCCCAGTCTGGGTCAATGGAACCGAGGTAGAGCGGGTCTCCAGCTTTAAGTTCTTGGGAGTTCACATCTCTGAGGATCTGTCCTGGCACCGGAAAACTTCAGCTTTGGTTAGAAAGGCACAACAACGCCTGTACTACTTGAGGAGTCTTAAGAAAGCTCATCTGTCCCCAGGGATTTTAACGAGTTTCTACCGGCGCATCATAGAGAGCATTCTGACCAACTCCATCACTGTATGTTACAGAGCCTCCACTGTGTGTGAACGTAAATCCCTGCAAAGGGTGGTGAAAATCGCTTAAGGCATCACTGGTACCCAACTACCTGCAACTGAGCACCTTCACCACAGCAGATGTCTGTGCAGAGCTCACAACATCATCAAGGACTCTTCACATCCCAGTCACAAACTGTTTAACCTCCTTCCATCAAAAAGGAGATACAGGAACATACGCACCAGAACCAGGAGGTCCAGGGACAGCTTTTTTCTATCCACCCTCACACTACTAAACTCTACACTACACCGTTAGAACACTGTAAAAGTACTGTATATAACTTCTGTACAATTATACATACATATTACATATTGTGTTTTTATACTCCTCATTCTCTACACATATTGTGCCTTACATACAGTACATCTGCACTATTTTATTTACTGTACATTCTGCCTAATATATCACATTTATGTATATACTGTAGATATGTATATACAAATATGTAGATTTTTCTAATGCCACAACCTAATAACCTTTTGCTTCTTGTTCCTTTACAACAGTGTCTGCGTATCTTTTCAGTGCCATAGCTTGAGAGAACCTTTACTTGTACTTTTCAACAATGTCCACACAGCTCTGCACTGCTATAGCCTTTATATTTATTCACTGTACATATGTTTACATATAAACCTATAAATATTACATGCTGTACATATGTTATATAATATAATGCCCTCACACTGGTGACTCCTTCCTTCATTTTTAAATAAACATCCTTTCGCAAGCCTCGATGCCCGATGACGCCCGAGATAGGCACAGGCTCCCCGTGACCCGAGGTAGTTCGGATAAGCGGTAGAAAACGAGTGGGTGAGAGAGTCTTTCCGCGAAGAACAAGAAAACTTCACCGTATCAACATTCAGTCTGATCATCTGCCGTACGAGTCCCTGCGAACAAACGGTTGCTATAGAAACTAGTGCATTAGTTCATAGAAAGCTGCGCTGCTGTTAAAAACAACACCTTAATTCAACAGTGCTGAGTTTTGCACCATCTTGTTTTTTAACTGACTTCAGCCACTTAGCCACAATCCCACTTTTTTCGAGACATATTGCTTATAAAGTTCACAAAGCTGGGGTTAAAATGCAACGAGGAAATATTTTAAATCTCCCAGGTTTCATTTGTGTTCATAAAAACCACTGGATAAAGCGTGAATCACTTAAAAGCCACTCTCTTACTCAGAAGCTGTGTGTGTGTGTGTGTGTGTGTGTGTGTGTGTGTGTGTGTGTGTGTGTGTGTGTTTCTTTTTCATGGAGCTGGTTTAAAACGAGCCTGGAATAAGACTTTCTGGTTATAGAGAGCTGTGACTAAAGGCTTTGTTTCAGTGCCTCTGATTAGCTGTTACAATATTTATTCAGGTCATTACACAGCGACATCAAAATTAATTCAAGCTAAGATGAAAAATAGAAACTTCAATGCCAGGAAAATAATTCATGTCTGAAGAAAATACTCCATTTGTGGTCAACATTGTTTAAAGGAAATTAAACCCTGGAATCTGATTGGTCAGGTATTTCTAGGATAGCAGCAGTGACAGTAGCTCAGGTTTATATTAATGCGCTGGCTCTGTTATTGTTTCTATAGCAACGGCTTGTTCACAGGGACATGTCGAGTGAATGCTCGAAGGAGATGTTTATTTTGCTAGAGTCTCCAATGTCAGCGCTTCGTAACAGTCAGAGGTCAAGCTGAAGGTCATCTTTAGGACCGCGGAGACGTTTCTCAGCGACATTTCTCAGGACACGCTGCAGGAGGAATTTTATCTTATTCACTCGAAGAGAGAGGAGAAAAGAAAAAAGAGTGTGGGGTGGAGGAGAAGTGCGAACAGGAACATGTAACGTGTGTGTGATTTTATATGGATACATAATAATGTGTCACTCTTGTCATGATAGTGTAGTAAAAGAATGGACTTCATTAACTCAGCTCCATCACACCGTCCTGTACTAATGAGTTCACTGTAACTTCAGGACTCAGAGACTTTTATTCTGATGATCAGACATTTAATATAGATTTTTTAATGATATTTTGTTAAATTTCATTGTACTTTTCTTTTGTTATCAAAGACTGAAACAGAGTGGTGCTGTCCATGGTGCTGAACGTTAAGTCACAATCTCTCTTCTCTCTCTCTCTCTCTCTCTCTCTCTCTCACACACACACTCTCTCTTTATCACACACACACTCACACTCTCACACTCACACTCACTCTCTCTCTCACACACACATAAACACACTCACGCTCTCTCTCTCTCTCTCTCTCTCTCTCTCTT
>NC_062534.1:24742469-24744969 GCF_022655615.1 Tachysurus fulvidraco
CTACACACCAATATTTTTACAGACGCCCTTCTACACACACACTTCTACACACACACATTTTTACAGACACCCTTCTACACACACACTTCTACACACACACATTTTTACAGACACCCTTCTACACATGATTCTACACACACTTTTACACTCTTCTTCAGTAGAAGCCTGAGAGACTTTAACACCAGTGAGGAAAAACGCCATACAACAACATAGAACATGTAAAATTAGTCAGTAGACACAATCTACTTGTCATGACGTGGGGTAAGGAAGCGGACCCAAACGCAGGATAGCGAAATCAACAGGGTTTAATAACAAAAGGACATGAAACAACACACGGACTAAAGACAGGACAAAGACAACAGTAGATTCCACGATGCACAAGGCAACACGGCACAGTTAAATAGACACTGTGATCACAATAGGAAACAGGTGTGTAGACAGGGAGGAGCAGACGAAGGCGGGGCAGACACGTGACGAGGAACATAAACAAACAACTGCACGTGGCCAAAGTCCTGACACTACTAGAATAGACATTATTTCTACAGTGCCAACCCATCACAGGGCACACACACACACTCTCATACACACACACACACACATTACGGACAATATTCAAGAGATGCCAATCAACCTACCATGCATGTCTTTGGACCGGGGAAGGAAACCGGAGTACCCGGAGGAAACCCCCGAGGCACGGGGAGAACATGCAAACTCCACACACACAAGGCGGAGGCGGGAATCGAACCCACAACCCTGGAGGTGTGAGACGAACGTGTTAACCACTAAGCCACCGTGTCCCCTCATTGTGAACTAAATCTATCTAATATTAATCTTGAATTTTGTATTCTATTAATCTTTATATTATGTTCAGTTCTTTTGTGACTTGCATTCTTATTTAAATTTATACAACTGAGCAATTGAGGGTTAAGGGCCTTTCTCAGGGGCCCAGCAGTGGCGGCTTGGTGGACTTGGGATTCGAACTCATAACCTTCAGATCAGAAGTCCAGCATCTTAACCACTGAGCTTCAACTTCACAATTATACACAGAAAAAATTAATAAAAAGCACTCTGTGTGTGTGTGTGTGTGTGTGTGTGTGTGTGTGTGTGTGTGTGTGTGTGTGTGTGTGTGTGTGTGTGTATGAGCTGCAGTTAGAGTGTACTTTCGGTGAAACAGAAGCACTCACACCTCCCACATGTACGTCACACTGCTGAATGAGGTCACGTTCGACAGCACTGAGAGAATAAACCGAATGACAGCAGCAAAACACACACACACACACACACACACACACACACACACACACACACACACACACACACACACACACACACACACACACACACACACAGAGTAAAATCCCCCACTGCCTAATTAACAGTTACTGAGTAAAATAAACTCTTACAGTGTCAGATTAACAGCGAGACCCTTCAGTTTCTCTGTGCGTCGTCGGATCAGCAGACGCACTGTTTAACTCTGGCTCGTGTTTCATGTTAAACAAACGTCTACAAGTTAACATTTAACACCCCAAATAAACACCTCTAAAGGGCACCTTGTGTGAGTGTTTTCAGCATCGAGGCCCTGATTTACTCATTTGTGTGTCAACTTTTGATTTATTGTTTTTATGCTAAAAGAACAACCAGCACATCAGCGCGTGAATCATAAAACTGTACACTGTGTACAGAAGGAATTCATTCATTCATTTTCTACCGCTTAATCCGAACTTCTCGGGTCACGGGGAGCCTGTGCCTATCTCAGGCGTCATCGGGCATCGAGGCAGGATACACCCTGGACGGAGTGCCAACCCATCGCAGGGCACACACACTCTCATTCACACACACACACACACACACACACACACACTACGGACAATTTTCCAGAGATGCCAATCAACCTATCATGCATGTCTTTGAACCGGGGGAGGAAACCAGAGTACCCGGAGGAAACCCCCGAGGCACGGGGAGAACATGTAAACTCCACACACACAAGGTGGAGGTGGGAATCGAACCCCCGACCCTGGAGGTGTGAGGCGAACGTGCTACCCACTAAGCCACCATGCCCCCTACAGAAGGAATAAAACAGCTGATATAATAATAAAGAGCAATCAATAATAAAATAATAAAATTGATTCACTCACTAATATATATATAGTGATGCCTCGAGATACGACTGCTTTGACATACAAGCATTGGATCCGTTAAAAAATTTGAACTTGTGCGACTACACGGCATCCGATATGCCGACCGGACGGGTTTTTATTAAAACGACCGGCAGATGTTAGTGAGGAAAGAGTGACAAAAAAGGCAAAAACAAGTGAAAAGAAAAGCGATGAAGAAAATGAAGCAAAATTAATGTAAAGAAAACAGAAATTGTAGCAATTAAGTTTAGTTAAGTTAATTTCAGTTAAGTTTGTTAATTTTAGTGAAGTTTAGTTAAGTTCCATTTAAGTGTAAAGTAGTATTAAGAGTGTACAGCAGCGAGTAAGTAAACAAAAGTGAAAGT
>NC_062534.1:24749969-24779969 GCF_022655615.1 Tachysurus fulvidraco
ATCATGAATGTTTTAGCATGCAGAGACTTTTAAGGCTTCGGTTTCTCTCAGATAAAATTGCTCAGATTTCTTTCAGATGAGTGTGTACAGTGTGTCTTATCACTACAGGCTAGATTAGCACTTAGCTTCATTTAACTTCTGACAGGATGCCAAGCTGTAAGAATCTTCTGGAGTTACACCAGATAAAAGTCTGAGTTTAGCCAAACAACATTTCCTGTCATTTGGTGTTAATCTGTGATAAAAAAAAAGTGGAGAACATTTTAACTAACAGCGATTTTACACCCGGTGACTTCGTGTGTGTTCTCTGATCCGATTGCTGTCTGATTTGTTAAAACTGTTCCATTTACAACAGGTCACATAAACGCGTCTCGGCGAATCGGATATCGATCCGATCTTTCTACTCCCGCCCAAAATGTAAATATATTTTACCTCATTTCTGGGGTAATTGAAATGGAACACGCTTTGGTGTACGCGGTTGCTACAAAAAACAGCATTTACTGTTTGCTGCATTTTCGCTGGCGGCAGTTTAAGACCCGACGAGACGCCTGGGTGAAAGATCACCTGCGAGTGACGTAGTTCTGTTTGGGAGGAGTATAGCGCTGACGTATGTGGCTTGAACAACCACATGCACTTACACCTGTCCAGTTTAATCTGAAACGCGTCCCAGACCACCTCCTGAAGGGGTTTGTACCATCGGGTTTATATCCGTCCCCAAAACGTTTCGGAGGGCATTTAGACCTGGTCTTTTTACCATCGGATAGCTATCGGATCACAGAAAATGCAGGAAGTGACCAGGTGTAAAAAAAAAAACCCTAAGATCAAACTGGAGAATTCCTTGTTCATACCCAGGAAACAACATGGAACAGGAAAACACAGAAACCAGGCTCGGACCATGGACACGATACAAACTCATCAAAGATGGACTGTAAACAGTTGACAACACAGAGGATCATACGGTATAAACCACAGGAAGAGGCAGAGATGAGACAGAGAGGGAATTCCTGAAGTGTTCATGATGGGATACAGCGGAGACCAGGGACGGTTGTAACAGGGGACGGTTGTAACACCTTGAATTCCTCCAATCAGAAAGGAGGTTCTCTGAGCAGGAGGTTCTCTGAGAGAGTTTCTCTCTTCGTCTGGCATCCTGGGAAACCGTTTTTAATTTTCGATGAATATCTTTGAAAAATCAACGACGCACCGAGGCGCGAAACTTGACCCAAAAAACTTGAACCGCGAAGTGGCGAGGGATTACTCTATTGCTCAAAATTGCAAAAAAGTGTTACAACTGCCCCTGGTCTCCCCTACTGTTGCAGGAGATTAGCAAGACAAACTGGAGCTAAAACCCAGGCATCTGGAATTTGTAATCAGTGCCACAAACTGTAACTGAAATCAAATGAAACTGAACTAATGACGACTCTTCATAAAAAAACCAAGTACGTAGGTGACGAGTAAAGAGATTCCCGGTAAGCTGGAACATCTGGATTATTATGACTTTCACTCACAATAGAAAGATTTTTTCACATCATCGACGACATCGCAGAATTACTGTCCGGTGAAGAACTCCAAGCTGAATAAATAAATAAATAAATAAATAAATAAATAAGGGACGTGACATACGGCGACCCATACTCAGAATTCATTCTCTGCATTTAACCCATCCAAAGTGCACACACACACACACAGCAGTGAACACACACACCCCCGGAGCAGTGGGCAGCCATTTATGCTGCGGTGCCCAGGGAGCAGTTAGGGGGGTTCGGTGCCTTGCTCAAGGGCACCTCAGTCGTGGCCGGCCCGAGACTCGGACCCACAACCTTAGGATTACGAGTCAGACTCTCTAACCATTAGGCCACGACTTGCCCAATTAAATATATAAATATATATCCACTATATATATGCACTTTCCCAGTTTAAATGTAGATTATAAACTCATCTCTTTAGTCAGGCGTACACACACACACACACACACATAATACATCCCATAATATTGTGCACTATTACATCAGACTTGCCAATATTATGAACAGCAGATACGTTAATCCCTCTCCACTGCTTCTCTCTTTCTACCCATCCCGAGGCATCCGGAAACCGTACCGGCTCAGATCGTCTTCCGTGTGATGATTTCGGACCTCCACTGAGATGAAGGCGACTCTGAGGATCCTGAGGTATCTAGAGATCTACCAGCTCCAGTCAGACTCTACAATACTAAAGAGTTGATGTGAACTCCATGTGATCTTTTACATCACTACAACATTTATCAGACTGTATATATATAATCACACCCGCAGTGTCACCCAGATGAGGATGAGGTTCCCCTTTGAGTCTGGTTCCTCTCAAGGTTCCTTCCTTTACCATCTAAGGGAGTTTTTCCTCCCCACAGTCACCTGAGTCACCTCAGACTTTCTCTTTGGGGATAAATACATACACATTGTGAACTAAGTATATCTAATATTAACATTCATTCATTCATCTTCTACCGCTTATCCGAACTTCTCGGGTCACGGGGAGCCTGTGCCTATCTCAGGCGTCATCGGGCATCGAGGCAGGATACACCCTGGACGGAGTGCCAACCCATCACAGGGCACACACACTCTCATTCACTCACACACTCACACACTACGGACAATTTTCCAGAGATGCCAATCAACCTACCATGCATGTCTTTGGACCGGGAGAGGAAACCGGAGTACCCGGAGGAAACCCCCGAGGCACGGGGAGAACATGCAAACTCCACACACACAAGGCGGAGGCGGGAATCGAACCCCCGACCCTGGAGGTGTGAGACGAACGTGCTAACCACTAAGCCACCGTGCTTATGTTTCTATGTTCTATGTTTTTGGATGGATGGTTCTATGTTTATGTTCTGTAAAGCTGCTTTGAGACAATGTGAAATAAACAAATAAACTAGAATTGAATTGAATAAATAAATATATATAAATAAATAAATCTGGATTCGATCCGTTATATTTTACTTTGAATCTTAAACACTCGAGCACTATTTTCATTCCAGTGCATCCCCTTATAACTGACACAGGATCCTGACTTTGACCTGAAGTCCAGACGTTGGGAGGGAAACATGTTTCCCGAATCCAAAATAGCAGATCGGCGTCTGTCTGGATCGGCAGTTTTAGAGATGTTAGGATCTTCGGATTAACTTTTCGGTCTTAATTATACCCTTCGATTAGCTGCCGTAGCGCAGACGATTTTATGTCGAGTTCACGGAGGAGAGAAAGTCGTGTGAGAGAGTGTGATGAAATCAGTCCTCGGGGGTGGTTTCGCTTTAAGCTTGAGGTCCGAAACATGCTGCAGGAAAACATCCCTCAGTGAGACATTCAGCGTGAACTGACCTTTAGCTGGACGGCATAATAGGCACCGTCTACTGTCACAAGTCTGTATGTGTAATTGAGCCATAAATAACGTGAGGTCATAAAGAGGTCAGCAGTGTGTGTGTCAGTGTTACAGCAGTGTGTGTGTCAGTGTTACAGCAGTGTGTGTCAGTGTTACAGCAGTGTGTGTATCAGTGTTACAGCAGTGTGTGTGTCAGTGTTACAGCAGTGTGTGTATCAGTGTTACAGCAGTGTGTGTCAGTGTTACAGCAGTGTGTGTATCAGTGTTACAGCAGTGTGTGTGTCAGTGTTACAGCAGTGTGTGTGTCAGTGTTACAGCAGTGTGTGTGTCAGTGTTACAGCAGTGTGTGTGTGTCAGTTACAGCAGTGTGTGTGTCAGTGTTACAGCAGTGTGTGTATCAGTGTTACAGCAGTGTGTGTGTGTGTCAGTGTTACAGCAGTGTGTGTGTGTCAGTGTTACAGCTGTGTGTGTATCAGTGTTACAGCAGTGTGTGTGTGTCAGTGTTACAGCTGTGTGTGTATCAGTGTTACAGCAGTGTGTGTGTCAGTGTTACAGCAGTGTGTGTGTCAGTGTTACAGCAGTGTGTGTGTCAGTGTTACAGCAGTGTGTGTGTCAGTGTTACAGCAGTGTGTGTCAGTGTTACAGCAGTGTGTGTATCAGTGTTACAGCAGTGTGTGTGTCAGTGTTACAGCAGTGTGTGTGTCAGTGTTACAGCAGTGTGTGTGTCAGTGTTACAGCAGTGTGTGTGTCAGTGTTACAGCAGTGTGTGTGTCAGTGTTACAGCAGTGTGTGTATCAGTGTTACAGCAGTGTGTGTATCAGTGTTACAGCAGTGTGTGTGTGTCAGTGTTACAGCAGTGTGTGTGTCAGTGTTACAGCAGTGTGTGTGTCAGTGTTACAGCAGTGTGTGTGTCAGTGTTACAGCAGTGTGTGTGTCAGTGTTACAGCAGTGTGTGTGTCAGTGTTACAGCAGTGTGTGTATCAGTGTTACAGCTGTGTGTGTGTCAGTGTTACAGCAGTGTGTGTGTCAGTGTTACAGCAGTGTGTGTGTCAGTGTTACAGCAGTGTGTGTGTGTCAGTGTTACAGCAGTGTGTGTGTATCAGTGTTACAGCAGTGTGTGTATCAGTGTTACAGCAGTGTGTGTGTATCAGTGTTACAGCAGTGTGTGTGTGTCAGTGTTACAGCAGTGTGTGTATCAGTGTTACAGCAGTGTGTGTATCAGTGTTACAGCAGTGTGTGTGTCAGTGTTACAAGAGTGTGTGTGTATCAGTGTTATAGCAGTGTGTGTGTCAGTGTTACAGCAGTGTGTGTGTCAGTGTTACAGCAGTGTGTGTCAGTGTTACAGCAGTGTGTGTATCAGTGTTACAGCAGTGTGTGTATCAGTGTTACAGCTGTGTGTGTATCAGTGTTACAGCAGTGTGTTTGTCAGTGTTACAGCAGTGTGTGTGTCAGTGTTACAGCAGTGTGTGTGTATCAGTGTTACAGCAGTGTGTGTGTATCAGTGTTACAGCAGTGTGTGTGTCAGTGTTACAGCAGTGTGTGTCAGTGTTACAGCAGTGTGTGTATCAGTGTTGCAGCTGTGTGTGTATCAGTGTTACAGCAGTGTGTGTATCAGTGTTACAGCAGTGTGTGTGTATCATTGTTACAGCTGTGTGTGTCAGTGTTACAGCAGTGTGTGTATCAGTGTTACAGCAGTGTGTGTGTGTGTGTGTGTGTGTGTGTCAGTGTTACAGCAGTGTGTGTATCAGTGTTACAGCAGTGTGTGTGTCAGTGTTACAGCAGTGTGTGTGTGTGTGTGTCAGTGTTACAGCAGTGTGTGTGTCAGTGTTACAGCAGTGTGTGTATCAGTGTTACAGCAGTGCGTGTATCAGTGTTACAGCAGTGTGTGTGTCAGTGTTACAAGAGTGTGTGTGTATCAGTGTTACAGCAGTGTGTGTGTCAGTGTTACAGCAGTGTGTGTGTCAGTGTTACAGCAGTGTGTGTCAGTGTTACAGCAGTGTGTGTATCGGTGTTACAGCAGTGTGTGTATCGGTGTTACAGCAGTGTGTGTATCAGTGTTACAGCAGTGTGTGTGTATCAGTGTTACAGCAGTGTGTGTGTATCAGTGTTACAGCAGTGTGTGTGTCAGTGTTACAGCAGTGTGTGTGTCAGTGTTACAGCAGTGTGTGTATCAGTGTTGCAGCTGTGTGTGTATCAGTGTTACAGCAGTGTGTGTATCAGTGTTACAGCTGTGTGTGTCAGTGTTACAGCAGTGTGTGTATCAGTGTTACAGCAGTGTGTGTGTGTGTGTGTGTGTGTGTGTGTGTGTGTGTGTGTGTGTGTGTCAGTGTTACAGCAGTGTGTGTATCAGTGTTACAGCAGTGTGTGTGTCAGTGTTACAGCAGTGTGTGTGTGTGTGTCAGTGTTACAGCAGTGTGTGTGTCAGTGTTACAGCAGTGTGTGTATCAGTGTTACAGCAGTGTGTGTGTATCAGTGTTACAGCAGTGTGTGTGTCAGTGTTACAGCAGTGTGTGTGTCAGTGTTACAGCAGTGTGTGTGTCAGTGTTACAGCAGTGTGTGTGTCAGTGTTACAGCAGTGTGTGTGTCAGTGTTACAGCAGTGTGTGTATCAGTGTTACAGCTGTGTGTGTGTCAGTGTTACAGCAGTGTGTGTATCAGTGTTACAGCAGTGTGTGTATCAGTGTTACAGCAGTGTGTGTGTGTGTCAGTGTTACAGCAGTGTGTGTATCAGTGTTACAGCAGTGTGTGTGTCAGTGTTACAGCAGTGTGTGTGTCGGTGTTACAGCAGTGTGTGTATCAGTGTTACAGCAGTGTGTGTATCAGTGTTACAGCAATGTGTGTGTATCAGTGTTACAGCAGTGTGTGTATGTCAGTGTTACAGCAGTGTCTATCAGTGTTACAGCAGTGTGTGTGTCAGTGTTACAGCAGTGTGTGTATCAGTGTTACAGCAGTGTGTGTGTGTCAGTGTTACAGCAGTGTGTGTGTCAGTGTTACAGCAGTGTGTGTGTGTCAGTGTTACAGCAGTGTGTGTATCAGTGTTACAGCAGTGTGTGTGTCAGTGTTACAGCAGTGTGTGTATCAGTGTTACAGCAGTGTGTGTATCAGTGTTACAGCAGTGTGTGTATCAGTGTTACAGCAGTGTGTGTGTCAGTGTTACAGCAGTGTGTGTATCAGTGTTACAGCAGTGTGTGTATCAGTGTTACAGCAGTGTGTGTGTCAGTGTTACAGCAGTGTGTGTGTGTCAGTGTTACAGCAGTGTGTCTATCAGTGTTACAGCAGTGTGTGTGTCAGTGTTACAGCAGTGTGTGTATCAGTGTTACAGCAGTGTGTGTATGTCAGTGTTACAGCAGTGTCTATCAGTGTTACAGCAGTGTGTGTGTCAGTGTTACAGCAGTGTGTGTATCAGTGTTACAGCAGTGTGTGTATCAGTGTTACAGCAGTGTGTGTATCAGTGTTACAGCAGTGTGTGTGTCAGTGTTACAGCAGTGTGTGTGTGTCAGTGTTAAAGCAGTGTGTGTGTGTCAGTGTTACAGCAGTGTGTGTATCAGTGTTACAGCAGTGTGTGTATCAGTGTTACAGCAGTGTGTGTGTCAGTGTTACAGCAGTGTGTGTCAGTGTTACAGCAGTGTGTGTGTCAGTGTTACAGCAGTGTGTATCAGTGTTACAGCAGTGTGTGTGTCAGTGTTACAGCAGTGTGTGTGTCAGTGTTACAGCAGTGTGTGTGTCAGTGTTACAGCAGTGTGTGTGTCAGTGTTACAGCAGTGTGTGTGTCAGTGTTACAGCAGTGTGTATCAGTGTTACAGCAGTGTGTGTGTCAGTGTTACAGCAGTGTGTGTGTCAGTGTTACAGCAGTGTGTGTGTGTGTATCAGTGTTACAGCAGTGTGTGTGTGTGTGTCAGTGTTACAGCAGTGTGTGTCAGTGTTACAGCAGTGTGTGTGTCAGTGTTACAGCAGTGTGTATCAGTGTTACAGCAGTGTGTGTGTCAGTGTTACAGCAGTGTGTGTGTCAGTGTTACAGCAGTGTGTGTCAGTGTTACAGCAGTGTGTGTGTCAGTGTTAAAGCAGTGTGTGTGTGTCAGTGTTACAGCAGTGTGTGTGTCAGTGTTACAGCAGTGTGTGTGTCAGTGTTACAGCAGTGTGTGTGTCAGTGTTACAGCAGTGTGTGTGTCAGTGTTACAGCAGTGTGTGTGTGTGTCAGTGTTACAGCAGTGTGTGTGTCAGTGTTACAGCAGTGTGTGTGTCAGTGTTACAGCAGTGTGTGTATCAGTGTTACAGCAGTGTGTGTGTGTGTCAGTGTTACAGCAGTGTGTGTGTCAGTGTTACAGCAGTGTGTGTGTCAGTGTTACAGCAGTGTGTGTGTCAGTGTTACAGCAGTGTGTGTGTCAGTGTTACAGCAGTGTGTGTATCAGTGTTACAGCAGTGTGTGTGTCAGTGTTACAGCAGTGTGTGTGTCAGTGTTACAGCAGTGTGTATCGGTGTTAGACTGCTGGTGTAAATCTCTGCTTTTTTGTGTTCAGTAAACTTATTAATTAGGCCTCTAATCCGGATGCTCTCTCTCTCTCTTTCTCTGTCTCCCTCTCTTTCACACACACACACACACACACACACACACACACACACACACACACACACACACACACACACACACGCGAGTATCTGTCACTCATACTCCCTCACTGTAGCGCTCTGCTCCTGGGTCATCCGCGTACCGAGACCTTGTTACACACACACACACACACACACACACACACACACACACACACACACACACACACACACACACACACACACATGTGGGTGAATCTGACTGACCTCACTGTGCTGTGTTTGTGCTAAATGAGTAATTTTATATTTTTTTTCTCGGATTAATGGACCAGCACAGCCTGCTATATATGGCCTTAAGTCGGACCTCTACTGTATATCCTCCTTTCAGTGTGTGTGTGTGGAGAGAAAAAATAGAAATCAATTCAAAAAGAAAGAGAAATAAACCCGAAATGAACAGAACAACAAAGCTAACAGATAAAGACACTCGCTTGGAAAATAATTACATGGTTATCTTTTAAAAGATATGATTTTTGAAAATAAAGTAGTAACATTTTAAGAAAGAAAGTGATAGATTGCGATCTTAAGAAAACAAAAATCATATATTTTGACGTTTCCGATAAAACGTTAGCGTACTTCTCTTCTCTAGCGTACTTTTTCCTCTTGTTTCTTGTTAATAGATTCGCTCGATTTTAAATATTTAGTTGTTAGATTTTTACGCTCTACGTGTTTAAAGGACATACGATTGTTACTTTACCCTAAAAGACCGCTAGTAGCACATCAGTAGCTGCTGCTATAAAGGGAACGTTATAGCTTGTCGGCTCGGTGCGGCATTTCGCAAGCTACTAGCGTAGTTAATGTTGATAAACTATTACATAGTGGAAAGGACGTGTTTCAACAAATTTTCCCTTAAATCACAGTCAAGATGTTTACAAGCAAGCGTGACATCCCCCCCACCCCCCCCCACATCCCGTCACGTCCCCGTCCAGAGACAAGCTGTTTCGTGTTGAGCTTTTGTTCAAACCGATCATACCGACCATTTTGTTTAAACCGACCAAAATATTCTCGCTATTGAATTTTTTTTTCATTGGTTGTTGCGTTAAATCTTACCCAGATACAATAGTGCTATTTTCTGATTGGCTGTTGTGTAGCCTCTTTTTTTGATTTGCTGATAAGTGTCACACTCGACTAAGAACTCCAGGGGAGACGCACTCGATTCCCACCCGTTTCCGTAGAGACGGCGGTGCGGACTGATACGTCTTGGGCGCTACGGCTTATTAAATATATGATAAATAGTCAAAAAGTTTTTCTGTGTGAGAAATACGACGTGTGGCGGGAGAGCGTGAGAAAAGGCCTCAATGCGTGACGGTCGCGACGATGTGTGACAGCCCTGTGTTTAGCACTATGAGTCTAATGAGCTAACTATTACATTTGGTAGACTCCCTCATTTAGAGAAACTAACTGTGCAATTCAGAGTTATGGACTTTGCTTAGGGGCCCAGCAATGGCAGGTTGGTGGACCTGGGATTCAACCTCACAACCTTCTGAGAGGTAGTCCAACACATTTACGGCATTTAGCAGACACCCTTATCCAAAGTGACTTGCAACTGAGGGTTAAGAGCCTTGCTCAGGGGCCCAGCAGTGACAGCTTGGTGGACCTAGGGTTCGAACCCATGACCTTCCGATTAGTAGCCCAACACCTTAACCACAGAGCTACCACATCCCTTTATTAACGCTACCAGTTTAGCATGGCACATTAGATCTGCATTGCTATACATTTGTGTTGCCTTAAAAGGCTTTGTGGCTTCAGGGGTAGCTTCATCTTAAAACTTCAGAGCATCAAATGCAGGTAGGAGGTGGGAACGAAAATGTTATACATACAGGCCTTGTTTATTTCTATTATTCTTTGAAGACAACCTTATTTGGATAATTTTTGGAAAGTGTACAAGTGTAGAAATGTTACTTTGCCTTAAGATGATTGGGATTTATGCTACAAATGTAGTAGCTGTTGGTCTTTGTTTAGGTAAAAGGGGGAGACAGCCTCGCTAACTCTATTTGCCCACACAGTACCAGGAAAAAACAAACTCTTGTGCTTACCTCCATCCGAGTAGGTCTCTGTCCCGTATCCATCCTGCAGCCCATTGTTCCACGTGCCCTCGTACTTGCCACTGGCCCCGGTGCTCTCCCGCACTCCGTATCGCCCCTTAAATCCATTCGTCCACTCTCCCTTGTACACCCACTTGCCCTTGTTCTCCACGCCGATGCCGTGGCGCTTGCCCTGGGCCCACGTGCCCTGGAAAGTGTTGCCACTGGGCCATGTGTACACACCCAGGACCTCAAAACCATGGCTCCATGCACCAGCATACTCGCCCTGGCCTTTGGGCCCCGTGCAGATGCCATGGCCATGTGCCTTGCCTTCGTCCCACCCGCCACAGTATGACCCCCCATCGTCAAAGTTGAACCTGCCCCCAGTGGACATGCATGAAATAGGGCTTGGCAAAAGTCCACAAATCTCGGAAAAAGAAAATGAAACAGAAAAAAAAATAGATCAGGAATGGGTAGTGGTGGTGGTGGTGGTGGTGGTGGTGGTGGTGGTGGTGGGAGGGGAAGGGAACGGAAACCAGAGTGGAAGACGTTGCTTAAACTGGAAATATCCCTGTCAGTCAACGGCTGCACGAGTGACAACAACTCAAACTGAAAAAAGAGACTGAAAGAAAAAAAGAAGATGGGTTGTTGCTCACACCATCCTGCTCCCAGAGAATGAGGTTGTTATTCCCAAGCAGATCTCCGGCGACTGCGTCTCGGAGATGGACACAGCGGAAGGCCCACGCCAGCCATCACGCGCCGGGCGACTCGAGCACAGCGACTCGGATGTGCAGGGCTTCTCAGGCCCTGATCCTCAGCTCCTCCAGGCTCCACCTTTTTAGAAACCTGTTCGGTGGAGGAAGCGCTTGTGCAGCATTTACACGCGTCTACTCTAACACACTCTTAGAAAAAAGGGTTCCGCTTGGGTTCTTTAGATGATTCCAGCTTTGTATTGTCTGCTTCTACATTCCAGCTTTATGGGTATCTCCAGAGGGATGAACCCAAGAACCTTCTTTTCTAAGAGTGTAACGGAGGAGGCTCCTGTCTTGTTGTACAAGCGTCAGCACCCAAACCCCCCGCCCGACATCATCACGCTGCAGATGATGCTGCTGATGAAGGGATGAAAGAAAGAGAAGAATGTAGAAAAAAAACAGGAGGTGTGTGATTGCTGGGTATGAATGCTGTCGTTTAGGTAACAGGAGATGGATGGATCGGCAGGACAACAGACAATCCAGCGTTATTAATCCGTTGTATGGTTGCCGTCTCTGTTTCCCACTCTCTCTCTCTCTTTATTTCTCTCTCCCTCCCTGTCTGTCTATCTATCTTGCACACTTTCTGCTCACGCTCTTTCAGGTCCACATCACAATCCGGTGTTTGCGCATCAGTGATAAATCCAGGCTCAGAGTCTTCCGTTTTGATGTGTATCCAGGAAGAGTGCGTCCCTGGTTTGCTTGTATCACGGCTTCTTATCTTATGTTGGTGTGCTTGAATCTCTCTCTCTCTCTCTCTCTCTCTCTCTCTCTCTCTCTCTCTCTCTCTCTCTCTCTCTCTCTCTCAGATCTGCTCATTATAGGAGGACTGTTCCAACACAGCCAACCCCCCCCCAGCTCCCCTCCCCCGCACACACTGACTCTCTACCTCCACTTAAAGAGACACGGCACTCCCTCTTTCCATTTATTGCTCGTTCTCTCTTTCCTCCCTCCCTCTCACCCTCCCTTTCTCTTTCCCCCTCTCCATCTCTCCCCACTTAAAGACGCAGATACTACTCTAATACAAATATATCTCTCACCTCCTCTCCTCTCTACCACTGAAGCTTAGTTTATATCTTCTCCATGTGTCTGCTTGGGTTTCCTCAGGGTTCTCTGGTTTCCTCCCAGAAAAAAGAACTATAATAATAAATATAGCCACAATCAGCGATTAAGGGGTCCAAGCACTGTGTGATTGACTGTGTTTATGTGGAAGTTGTGACATGTGGCAATAATAAAACTATGATTAACGTATTTCGGTGTCTTTAGCTGTGTTCTTAAACCCAATAAACACCAAAATTGCTGAGATACAGATGACTTTGTGCAGTAAATTAAAACGCTTCAAAAACATTTGAGAAAGTTTGATGACTGTTAAGAATTTATATTATGTTTGGTGTCTATCTATCTATCTATCTATCTATCTATCTATCTATCTATCTATCTATCTATCTATCTATCTATCTATCTATCTACATTTAAAGAGAGGGGCACTGTGCTATCATTCACCATTTTCTCCTTTTCTTTCCCTCCCCTGAGAGATCGCCAGACCCGAAGCTTCCAGGATTGCTCCCTGAGCCTGAGAGGTCATATATTATGAATAATACACTCCTCCGCATGGGGTTCAGGAGACTTTGTGGAATATAAAAATGTGAAATTCGGTGAAAACTATTTATCTGAAATAGTGACGTGACATACGGCTAAGTACGGTGACCCATACTCAGAATTCGCCTTGCTCAAGGGCACCTCAGTAGTGTAGGCAGGATACACCCTGGACGGAGTGCCAACCCATCACAGGGCACACACACACTCTCATTCACACACACACTCACACACTACGGACAATTTTCCAGAGATGCCAATCAACCTACCATGCATGTCTTTGGACCGGGGGAGGAAACCGGAGTACCCGGAGGAAACCCCCGAGGCACGGGGAGAACATGCAAACTCCACACACAAAAGGCGGAGGCGGGAATCGACCCCCCAACCCTGGAGGTGTGAGGCGAACGTGCTAACCACTAAGCCAACGTGCCCCCCTTCTCATTTATCACACATATACAATTACAAATAAGCCACATGTAGGCTTAGATAAGCCCCAAACTTCAATCTGGGAAGGCGAATATGGATCGGCTTCGGTAACTTTGTCTCCATCTAAAAATTCCATAAATCGCACTGTCATTATTTATACTCAGAGAGACTCAGTCACACTCTCAAGCAGGAATTAGTCAAGTATTTGTTAGAGATGGAAAAAAAATAGGACGTTGCCACATCGCTCTAGCATACTACACTACAATTATACTCGTATGAGTTTTAACCCTTCATTCTCTGTCCCTGATTCTATCTATCGGTCAAATCTCTTTAACACGTCTAACACGTTCCCCTCGGACCCAGACGCTGTAAAGATCAAATCGTTTAATATAACTTTACAGAAATCCTGTCAGATGTACCTCCTGTTAGCCAGCTAGCTGTGATTAGCCATGAAGATCAGCTAAATGAATAAGTAATATGACTTAGCAATCCTGTCAGTGTTTTATGCATTGCTAATATGTTGGTGGTATTAAGTACGGCAAACGCAGACGAATAAACGTGTGAAGCGAGCCATACAAACACGTCTTCAGTTGCAGGAGATGGTTTGGCTGATGTCACCACTTTAGCTCGAGCCTGCTGTTCATTAGCATTAGTGCAGGACAGTGTGTGTGTATGTGTGTGTGTGTGTGTGGTCTGCCTTTTGAGCACAGCGAGGCATGCAGAGCGTAGGAGTGAGAGAGAGAGAGAGAGAGAGAGAGAGAGAGAGAGAGAGAGAGAGAGAGAGAGAGAAAGCAGAGTGATAATGCAGAGGAGGTTGTGTAGCACGACAGGTGTCTCCTTAAGAAGAGAGCGTTATCATGAAACGCTCTCCTCAACAACAGTGCACAGGAAATGAGTCTTCAATGGGGTTTTCTATCCACCTGTTTTTACACTAATGATGAACTACTGCTCCTCACAATCTGAGATAATAACCAACACTGAGGTCAAAACAAGACAGTACTGAAAAAAATCAGAGCCTTACAAACCCTGTCATAAAGTTCAGAATGGCCGACGGGGGCAACGCTTTAATCAGATGGATGTAGCTAAAGTATGATTAAAGGGTTAGTAGAAATCCTAGAATGACATCATAGACTCATTTGCATATCCATTGCTTCCTCCTGATCATTTGCATATCAAATTATAAATGTGGTATTTGAAGGTGAAGAAAAACACAGCGATAATAAAAACGAGCAGTGATGGTGAGGAGTTGTGAAATAATTAAATCATGAGATTACATCGTGTTTATTTGTTTATATCGTCAAGCTAAAAAGTCAAAAATGAACAAAACGTGTAAAATGATTATGATCAGTAGAGGGTGAGTTTGAGATCAGTAAGTTATCTTTTGGCACCAGGCCTTTGGAACAAAGGTGATCAGTGATTGGCTGTTCAGAACAAAGCTGGAACGGCGGCTGGTGTAATCACTACTTGTTTTCCACACGAGTTTCTACACGGGATAGCTTCTCGTGACCACAGCACTGATCGTTCACGGTGTCCCGACATGGTGCTTAAAGCCATTTCACACTCACACTTCTCTCATTCAAATTTCCCAACAAGCACCACTGAGGTCGAGATTTGAGGTCAATAAAGAATCCAAGTGCTAAAGGACAAAAAAAACCCCCAATTACTTCACAATCACTTCATCAGCAGAAGGTATGAATGTTCTGCATTTGTTGGTCTACCATCAGAAGATCTTCATTGTCTAATGTGACAGGGAGAGCAGACGTTATGACATGGAAACGTAGACCTGATGGAAATGAAGGAAATCGGAAAACCTGGAGGAAACCCACGGGTACACCGAGAGAACAGGCAAAACTCCATTGAGACAGGAATCTGTCACGTAAAAGATACAGTTTCCAAACTGATTCAAAGTGTCTGTGGTCTGAACTCCAGCTACGATGTCATTTAAAGTGGGAAAAATGCTTCATTACAGATTTATTACCACCGCCATTGACCTCGGAAAAACAACCAGGAACATGCTTGTATAATAAAGGGACTATGGATTACATATCAGAATGTAATGATTAATGCTGTAAATATTGACATTCGTACACTTTTTGGAGTTTTTTACGTTTTAAAAAAGTCCATAAAAGAGAAAAAAAATGGCGCCCTCTCTTTCTGAACAGGCGGGTTTTTGCTCACCAGATAACGTTTACGTGTCTCCCTCTAGTGGTAAAATAGAGCAGTGCAACGGCTTTAAAATACAAATAATGATAAATACTATTATATAAGGTCCATCATGCCAAGTGAGGCCATGAAGTGCACAGTTTTTTGTTTCTTTTGTACATATTACGTGTTTGACCTGGAAATGTGAATGTAATTGTGTAAAAATATTAAGATACATTATTGTATCTTACACAAAAGCACAACTTTTGATTGTACCTCAATGGGCAGCCAAAGAATCTACAGTTAGGACACTTACATCTGATGATTTATAGTAAACTGTTGAAAAAAGAAAACAACTAAACTAAGGGTCCTTCTTCTATATTAAACATAATGCACATAAAGTACATAAGTGAAACATAGCCAGTGGGTCTGGCATTAATTACATGAAGAATTACATTCTTGTTTGATGATAACTCACATTATTAGTTAATGATAGTTAATGATATAAAACGTGTTGTGTGAATGGATTAGAATTGTTATTGGATATGAATTGTTAAAAAAGTGTAATACAAACAAATAGAATTTAATTTATATATATATATGTGTGTAATGTTTAAACAGTTGTCAGAACTCAGAACTCCATGTATCTTGTGTTGTTTTTATTATAAACAATATCATTATGATTATAATTTAATGATTATATATTAGTAATATTGTTCAGTTGCAATATGTTAAACTGTATGTTTACTATATTATACTATATACACACTCTACAATATATATATATATATATATATATATATATATATATATATATATATATATATATATATATATATATATAAAATTATAATAATATAGACTAATATAGAGTGTATATAATAATATATACTCTATATGTAAATAGTACTGTTCAATATCATTATTATTATAATTTAATTATGATATATTATTTATATTGTTTAGTTGCAATGTGTTAAACTGTTTGTTTACTATATTATACTTTATACACACTCTACAATATAATATATATACTAACCCTACAAATATATATATATATATATATATATACTCTATGATATAATAAATAATACTATATGTGTAAATAGTACTGTTTAATATTATGTACGTTGTTTATTTGTTTGTTTGTTTGTTTGTTTTTTGTATACCTTTAAGACTTTTTTTTACATGTATAGGCCATTGATGTATTATATTTCATATTTGAGGTATGAATTTACTCTAATCCATGGCTAAAAAAGCCTTACACACCCAATAGAAAGCTGAGCAGTTGCTCGAGGGGCGTTTTTAACCAATCAGAACCGCGGCCTGGCTTTACTGACAGGCAGAGTGACTAATAGAAACGGAGTGGGCGGAGCTTATGTGCCAGAGTTTAGGCTTGGAGAGAGACGTTGCTGCCTTTCAGTCGACTTCCCGACGGGATAAAAAACACCAAGGAGCAAAAATCTCACTTCATTCTTATCGTTTTGGACCAGAATCTAACAGAAAAGGAGAAAAATGAGTGTGAAGTGTAGATTTCAGCCCTGGATAAAGCGTTACGAGGTGGATTTTGTGGCCTGTTTTGCTCCCATAGTGTTGATGGGTTTGTTTATCGGTTCGGGTCCAAAAGTGAGCGGACGGTTTGGAGGAAAAAGTGCGATTTGAGAGGCAGTAAAACCCGGACTGGATTCTCCGGATCGTCAGAGTGTCAGTAGCTGGTGTACAGAGCCGATTGTTAACAAACTGACACACTGACACACTTCTTTTCCTCCTGTCTTCTTTCCACTGCTTCACTTTTTTTCCCTTCACTTTCACCAGGTGTAAAATAATGCAACTGTTTGTGCACAAACTAAAGAGGAAACGATGCTGCGGTTCTCCATCGTCAGCAGTGTCGAGATGCTGAACCTGAGAAGTTCCTAAAGGTTGATGAATGACTTTGGTGGATTCGGTTCTCCCGGAGTTTCTTTCCAAAACGAGGTTGAAAATGGTGGAGAATAGGTGTAGCCTTACGAGAGAAGAGGTGTACCGTTGGTTCTCGGGCTTGAGCTCGGCTCAGAGGGCCGAGTTCCTTTGCGGACTCTTGGATCTCTGCGTTCCGGTGGAGTTGCGCTTTCTCGGGTCCTGCTTGGAGGACTTGGCTCGTAAGGACTACCACTCTTTGAGAGACGCCGAGATCAAAGCCAACAACCCGGCCGACCTGGCGCTCCTGGCCAACATGACGGATGAGGTGGTACGCAGCAAGCTCCTCGTCTCGCTCGCCCTACTCGGCTCAGACAACCGGGCTGCGGCGGGCGTGCTTTTCCGGACACTTACGCACGTCGAAGCCATCATCCACGATTACGGGCTGCGTCTGAGTGATGGCCGGACCGGCGAGCAGTTCCTCCTGCTCTTCACCATGGCCGCTAATCACCCGGCCTTCAGCTTCCACCAGAAGCAGGTGCTGAGACAGCTGCTAGCACAGATCCAGGAGATCCTGCAGTCCACCGGCTCTGACCCGGCACATGGAGGAAATACCGGATCGCCTGCTGTTCCTACTTCGATGCCTACGTACATCAGTGCACCTGCACACTTTACCTGCTGCACCAAGGTAGCCGAGCTGCCGGAACACGCCACACTGCTGCATGTGTCTGATCACGTCACCAAACTGTGCTGGATTCCAACAGGAATTCCCTGTTTATTGGATTTATCCCAAATAATCTGGGATCCACCACAGTTTGGTCGTCGTTCTCCAGCTCTAACCGCGGTAGATCGGATGTTTAGTCGTACTTTGAGGTACATCTCGAGGTGCTTCTCAGATCGATTTCTAAGCCGAGATGCAATTTTATCATCTTCCTTCTTCTTGAGGTTTGATTATTTTTTCCTTTCTGACCATCGAGGTGAGGAATAAACCCCTCAGTGTCATGCTGTTACAGGAGCATCATCAACTTAAGCATGGTAACTTTACGCAAGAGGATCTGTTCTATCCCATGTGTATTGTGTATTTTTATTCTTATCCTTATAGAATCCACGAAAAGCGTCTCACGTGTTCAGACGAGTCTTTTAAAGCATCAGCGTCAGGTTTGAATTTGAATTTTAATCCCGTGACTTGCACTTAATGCTAGATCCATGACTAAGTTCTGCCCGAGTCACCCAAGCGCTTTATTCCTCCTGGAGCCCGTGTCATTATTTAACCACCGACGACAACACAAAACATCACGCAAGTCACTTGTCCCGATCTGACCCCAGCTGTGCGTCGCGCCGAAACCACACACTGTCTGCCTTTGAGTTTTAGTTACAGGATTCGATTATTCGATCCAGCTGGAGTCTGAAAAGCCTCGAGTCCGTCACTGACGTAGGAGACGCACGCAGTCAGACGTGTGGAATTTCTGCTTAATGTCTCGGAGAGAAACGGGTTAGGGCTTTCCAAACATAACATCTTCTAATGAATGAAACCTGGAGGAGATTAGCTAAGAGCGGGTGTGTGTTTATCTGTCTAAAGTTTCAGCGTTACAAATCAACCCGAGGTTTGTAGAAAAACCTCTCGCTTATGAGACGCCGAAACGTCACGTGCGTCAGTTACGATAAAAAACAAACTACAGATTCTGACAGTCTTCAGGCATCAGATACGTTCAGATTGTTGAGTTTTTGGACACTATGATGAACACTTACCTCTTAACTGCTCTGTCATGTGTAGTCGTAGGAGAACAAGTGACGCTTAACATGCTGAAGGTGAGCATTTTATCCCACAGCAATTTAGCAGTAATGACATTTTCTCTAAATTAAACACACACACACACACACACACACACACACACACACACACACACACACACTTTAACCGCTTAATGCCGCAGAACGTCCTGAAAGCGTGTGAGAACTTAAAGTTATACTGTGTGTACAGTTATAAAGCACTAAAACTGGAGACTCCTTCCGTAAGTCTCTCTTTACAGACAGCATCTCAGCATCTTCACAGCCTCGTGATTGACAGCAGCCTAAAGCCTAAAGCACTCGTGACCACGGAAGCGCCGGAGAAAACGAGTAAAGACAGATCCGTGTCCGTGTGGCATGAGCCAGATGTTTCACATGGATTTCATTTTTACATCCAATCCAGTTCACGAAGAGTTCGTTTGTCTTGGAATCTTTTACTCTCACCACTCGGCTTGGGAACCGTGCCAAATTTTCCCGATTTGAATTGTAATATAAAATATATAAATCAAGACCCACCAGCTAATGTTTATAAATTTTATAGACTAAAAATTTTGGGGGTAGATTTTAAAGCTCTGTATTTTTCATCTGACCATCTCGTTTCACTGACCCCGCCCCTCATTAATATTCATAACTTAGACCCCAATCTTCATTAATATTCATGGGCACTGTTTTTTTTTTATCTGACATTAGATTATGACAGTAACACATTAAACAGTACGCGAGGAGACGCCGCCGTACATGGTGCTGTAGCTTTGGGGGTGTGGCCTGTTGTAGGTTTCATGCACGTAAACCTTCGTCTTCTAATTGTCCTGCATTAACTCGCCATTGCTGCAACTTCGACGTTAATAAATAATATCATCTTACTTTTATCCAGTTAGTACTGAGTGTGAAGGAAAAACAACAACCAAGTAATTAAAGATAAATCACGAGATAATAAAAGAGGCGAATAATAAAAAGGTTCTAAATGAAGAAGAAAATCATCGCATTTAAACTAATTTTGCAGCTTTGTGTGTTTTAGCGATTTTTTTTTAAATTTATTTTAGATTTGGAAGTTCCACACTGCTTCTATTTCATCTGAAGTGTGTGTGTGTGTGTGTGTGTGTGTGTGTGTGAGAGAGAGAGAGAGAGAGAGAGAGAGAGAGAGAGAGAGAGATGAGAGTTGAGCTTTCAGCAGTGGATCTGAGGTCATTTTGCCCGAGAGCTGCGTTTGCAAATCAGAGGCAGCGTAAAGGTCCCGTTATGCCAATCATGTCTGTAACATAAAACCAGAGTTTGTCAGGACACACACACACACACACACACACACACACACACACAGAGCGTCTAAATGTTTGTGTGCACATATATATGTGTGTGTGTATGTGTGGGAGGGGAAAGTACCGGCTGCAGGCGGAGAAAAGACGGCTGTATTTAGGGTTTTGTTGGCTTTGGCTTGTGTGGCGTTGGGCTCAGCACATTTCTGTCGGCTGAAGTCAGCTCTGCGTGACACACACTCTGCTCTGATTCACCGGGGAAGTCAGACAAGAGACAACATAAACACAAACACACACACGCACACACACACACACACACGCACATGGGTCGGCTGAATCTCACATCCCTGACGGTATCCTGAACTCTCTGTACAGTGCTGTTTTTTTCTGAGGTTCCTCTGGTTCTTCTCATGTGAACACAGCTGGGTTTCATTAACTTCCTGCAGAACGCTGAGAGAGAAAATCATTTACAGTCTCCATGTTTAGCCTCACTGTAGTGTTCACTGAGTGATGTTCTGTCTCGTCACCTCACATCACATCTTCACATCTTCTGTAGAACAAATGAACTCGGGGTTTGTGTTTGGGTTTCATGATGGTTACTGATACTGTAATGACTTACTACATCGGTGTCAAGCTAATCAATCAGGAATGTCACAAACATCACACTTAGCTGTGTTTAGGTATGTGGCTTCAGGACAGGAACTGTGATCTGATTGGTTACTGTGGCATCAGGGCGGGACTGTGATCTGATTGGTTACTGTGGCATCAGGGCGGGACTGTGATCTGATTGGTTACTGTGGCATCAGGACAGGAACTGTGATCTGATTGGTTACTGTGGCATCAGGACAGGAACTGATCTGATTGGTTACTGTGGCATCAGGGCGGGACTGTGATCTGATTGGTTACTGTGGCATCAGGACAGGAACTGTGATCTGATTGGTTACTGTGGCATCAGGACAGGAACTGTGATCTGATTGGTTACTGTGGCATCAGGACAGGAACTGTGATCTGATTGGTTACTGTGGCATCAGGACAGGAACTGTGATCTGATTGGTTACTGTGGCATCAGGACAGGAACTGTGATCTGATTGGTTACTATGGCATCAGGGCGGGACTGTGATCTGATTGGTTTCAATTGTGTTATGGCCAGAAACTTAATCCTGTTTAGTTACAGTGGCTTTTTGGACTAGAACTAATGACTGTTTGGTCACGTGGCCTTAGGGACAAAAACTGTGTTCTGATTGGTTACAGTGACTCTATGGGCAGAAGCTGTGTTCTGATTGGTTACAGTGACTCTATGGGCAGAAGCTGTGTTCTGATTGGTTACAGTGACTCTATGGGCAGAAGCTGTGTTCTGATTGGTTACAGTGACTCTATGGGCAGAAGCTGTGTTCTGATTGGTTACAGTGACTCTATGGGCAGAAGCTGTGTTCTGATTGGTTACAGTGACTCTATGGGCAGAAGCTGTGTTCTGATTGGTTACAGTGACTCTATGGGCAGAAGCTGTGTTCTGATTGGTTACAGTGACTCTATGGGCAGAAACTAGGTCCTGTTTAATTACAGTGGCTTTTTGAACAGTGTTTGATGATCTAAATCATTTCTGTTGTGTCATGTTTCTTTAAACTGGGGTTGTTTTTTTACACAGGGGTTATACTTTTTTACACTGGGGTTATACTTTTTTACACAGGGGTTATACTTTTTTACACTGGGGTTATACTTTTTTACACAGGGGTTATACTTTTTTACACAGGGGTTATACTTTTTTACACTGGGGTTATACTTTTTTACACAGGGGTTATACTTTTTTACACAGGGGTTATACTTTTTTACACTGGGGTTATACTTTTTTACACAGGGGTTATACTTTTTTACACAGGGGTTGTTTTTACACAGGGGTTGTTTTTACACAGGGGCTGTTTTTACACAGGGGTTATACTTTTTTACACAGGGGTTGTTTTTACACAGGGGCTGTTTTTACACAGGGGTTGTTTTTACACAGGGGTTATACTTTTTTACACAGGGGTTGTTTTTACATGGGTTGTTTTTACACAGGGGTTATATTTTTTTACACAGGGGTTGTTTTTACACAGGGGTTGTTTTTACACAGGGGCTGTTTTTACACAGGGGTTGTTTTTACACAGGGGTTATACTTTTTTACACAGGGGTTGTTTTTACACGGGTTGTTTTTACACAGGGGTTATACTTTTTTACACAGGGGTTGTTTTTACACAGGGGCTGTTTTTACACAGGGGTTGTTTTTACACAGGGGTTATACTTTTTTACACTGGGGTTATACTTTTTTACACTGGGGTTATATTTTTTTACACAGGGGTTATACTTTTTTACACTGGGGTTATACTTTTTTACACAGGGGTTATACTTTTTTACACTGGGGTTATACTTTTTTACACAGGGGTTATACTTTTTTACACAGGGGTTATACTTTTTTACACAGGGGTTGATTTTACACTGGGGTTGTTTTTACACAGGGGTTGTTTTTACACAGGGGTTGTTTTTACACAGGGGTTATACTTTTTTACACAGGGGTTATACTTTTTTACACTGGGGTTATACTTTTTTACACAGGGGTTATACTTTTTTACACAGGGGTTGATTTTACACTGGGGTTGTTTTTACACAGGGGTTGTTTTTACACAGGGGTTGTTTTTACACAGGGGTTATACTTTTTTACACTGGGGTTATACTTTTTTACACAGGGGTTATACTTTTTTACACAGGGGTTGTTTTTACACAGGGGTTGTTTTTACACAGGGGTTATACTTTTTTACACAGGGGTTGTTTTTACATGGGTTGTTTTTACACAGGGGTTATACTTTTTTACACAGGGGTTGTTTTTACACAGGGGCTGTTTTTACACAGGGGTTGTTTTTACACAGGGGTTATACTTTTTTACACAGGGGTTGTTTTTACACGGGTTGTTTTTACACAGGGGTTGTTTTTACACAGGGGTTATACTTTTTTACACAGGGGTTGTTTTTACACAGGGGCTGTTTTTACACAGGGGTTGTTTTTACACAGGGGTTATACTTTTTTACACTGGGGTTATATTTTTTTACACAGGGGTTATACTTTTTTACACTGGGGTTATACTTTTTTACACTGGGGTTATACTTTTTTACACTGGGGTTATATTTTTTTACACAGGGGTTATACTTTTTTACACTGGGGTTATACTTTTTTACACTGGGGTTATACTTTTTTACACAGGGGTTATACTTTTTTACACAGGGGTTGTTTTTACACAGGGGTTGTTTTTACACAGGGGTTGTTTTTACACAGGGGTTGTTTTTACACAGGGGTTATACTTTTTTACACTGGGGTTATACTTTTTTACACTGGGGTTATACTTTTTTACACAGGGGTTATACTTTTTTACACAGGGGTTATACTTTTTTACACAGGGGTTGTTTTTACACAGGGGTTGTTTTTACACAGGGGCTGTTTTTACACAGGGGTTATACTTTTTTACACAGGGGTTGTTTTTACATGGGTTGTTTTTACACAGGGGTTGTTTTTACACAGGGGTTATACTTTTTTACACAGGGGTTGTTTTTACACAGGGGCTGTTTTTACACAGGGGTTGTTTTTACACAGGGGTTATACTTTTTTATACAGGGGTTGTTTTTACACAGGGGTTGTTTTTACACAGGGGTTATACTTTTTTACACAGGGGTTGTTTTTACACAGGGGTTATACTTTTTTACACAGGGGTTGTTTTTACACAGGGGTTATACTTTTTTACACAGGGGTTGTTTTTACACAGGGGTTATACTTTTTTACACAGGGGTTGTTTTTACACAGGGGTTATACTTTTTTACACAGGGGTTGTTTTTACACTGGGGTTTTGTTTACACTGGGGTTGTTTTTTCATAAGCTTTCAGTCTCGTAGTTTCCATCCACACCTGGAGCAAAAAACTCTTTATGTCAAGACGATCTTCATGTGTAAATACATCACTACTGTGGATATTTATATTGTTTGTTAAACTGTTTATTTAAACTGAAAGCTTTAGTCTGACACTCATAGTGATTCCAGCCTGGAGAAACTTGTGTTTCTGTGTGTGTGTGTGTGTGTGTGTGTGTGTGTGTGTGTGTGTGTGTGTGTGTGTGTGTGTGTGTGTGTGTGTGTGTGTGTGTGTGTATGTGTGTGTGTGTGTGTGTGTGTGTGTGTGTGTGTGTGTGTGTGTGTGTATGTGTATGTGTGTGTGTGTGTGAATGAAAAACAGATTCTCAGTGGAGTTTATAACTCACATATGGGACTTTTATGAGTTGTGAGAAACTGATCCCAGATTAGATCTAGTTTCACACTGATGAACAGACTCAACAAGGAGCAACAGGCCTCAGATCAGTTTTTTGGACCAATCAGATTCCAGAGCAGGACGTATAACAGCTGTGTTTACTGGTTTATAATGCTGATCTAAAGCCCTGTTCTGATACTGATCTAATTCTCTTCTGTTTCTGTTTCCGATTTTGATCTGACTCAGAATCAGAGTCACATTTGAATCAGATTTGGTTGCTGTATTATTATCTGTCAGGTTCAGAAGGTTTAGAAGGTTTTGACCAATCAGATGTATTTTATTGCATGTACACAGAAAAAGCACAGAATTACCAGACCAACCGGAGCGAATTTATTACCTCTGAATGATTTACTTGTAAAATAAAACCTCCCTCTCCGCTCGTCCCTCCACCGATTCGGACCGTCTGTGTTCTCCGTGTGCTTTTAATTACAGACACTGCTGACTCCTGCGCCAGAGATAAAACATTTATAGGACTTACTTAACTTACTCACTTCTTGTTCTCCAGGAATTTTTTTAATCGGATCGACTCTAATTTAACCGTTTAGTGTTCAGATATTTTAGAAAGCTTCGTATATTTTATACTTTTATAAACACACGAAAATTATAGAATGATTTAACTTATGAATTGCTTTGATATTTCGTTGGTCAAAAAGGTGTATTATTATTATTATATTGGCTTTGTAAGAAGAACATTCTGTTATGCTACTGGAGTTATTTTTCTTAGCCAACTTTTTATTAATTGCTACTCCTCCTAGGGCTTTCGAGACACGTGCACCAAATTCGGATATGTTGTAGATCCTGGTCTGACGTTTGTTGCTATTACTTTTCTAAGCGATTTGAGTACCGGTACTTCCGGTACCGGGTCTCAAAGTGGCCTTTTTCCCCATAGACTCCCATTATAAACTTTGGAGGTTTATAACTCGGCAAGCTTTCGAACTCTCTACACCAAACTCGACCAGCTCCTTTAGGGTGAGACTCTGTACAAAGGTTTAAATCGGTGTACCGACTGGCCTTTCGGTTGTCCCGCAGCCCCGCCCACAAAATATGCAAAATCAAATAACTTTTTACAACATGGACAAGTGACATATCAAAACACTCAGAACAACGAGGGGAATTTCCTCACGTGTATTCTGATGACGTCACGTGAAAAAAAATAATTAGCACAACATGGAAATGTGACATATCAAAACACTCAGCCCAATGTGGGGAACTTCCTCAAGCGTATTCGGATGACATCACATGCTCGTCTCGAATTACCTCTAAATGTTTTGGCACCCTAGCTTTCTGTCCACTTGCCTCCAAAAGTAACACTAACCCTTATGTCCATTCGCCTCCAAAAAGCACCGGCCTTTGCGAATATTTTGTCAAAGCATCAAACATCAAACATCAAAGTTTGTCGCAACGAACTTTACAAATCTAGTTATATTTTAAAATTAAATACTGCTGTATATTATTGCTAATGCTAATCAGGGATAACGTTTTCTTTGGTTCATGTTTATATATATGGGTCTATATTTTGTGTGTGTGTGTGTGTGTGTGTGTGTGTGTGTGTGTGTGTGTGTGTGAAGCATGGTGCTGGTAGCATCACTCTTACTTCGAGAGTTACTGTTGGCCTCTTGTTTTCTTCCCCAATGCTAATTCTGTAAAAGATTTCTGTTTAAACTCACCTGCAACTTTTTTATTCTCACCTCTTCTTTCTTTTTAGACCGTGCCTCGAGAGGTCATGACAGGCCTCGTGGATGACAGTGTGGGGTCAGAGGTCATGTCCCCGAACCCTGCGCCGACTTGCCAGGAGCTACCCATAAAAACGCATGCTGGGAAACCCGGAAAAGGTGAGCACGGATCCGCAGCACACCTCGGGTCAAAAGCAGGGGAGAAGAGACAGGGAGTGGAGGATAGAACACAGAAGAACATGGGAAGAGCTTCAGGAAAGTCTCGCACGCTATTCTCACATGCCTGAGAAATCCAAAACAAGTCTGAATTTGGCCCGGAGTTGGTCAGCGATCAAGATAAAGCAGCAACCAAGCAAATAAATCAGTCTGATTTCAGTTCTCTTCCACATGTGAAACTGTGGATTAAATAAACAGAGTGCTGCATGAAGAAGCTGATAAGTGTGTGTGTGTGTGTGTGTGTGTGTGTGTGTGTGTGGTTAATTCATTCAGTGTGTAGATCCTGTCCCTGATGATTTTAATGGTTATAATCAAATTAAAGGTGCGGTCTCCGTTGTTTGAGAAATGCTTCAGAAAACTGAGTCGGGCCATCAAACAAAACAAAAACAAAACTAACATGTGACCAATGAGCAGAAAGGGGCGTGTCTTGTCAATCTGGGCGGAGAGAGTGGGTTCAGTACGCATGTGTGACGTTAGCAGAAAGCGGTTTTAACATCGACATGGAGGATAAAAACAAAGAAAGAAAGAGAAGAAAGACTTACGATAAGGACAAGAAGTAGGACGTGTTAATATAGGATCAGCTTTCCAGCGCTGGAGAGAACTGAAGGAGCAGGAAGTCGGCCACATATTCACAGGTTGGAGTTTCCCGAGTCAATAACTCCTGAGCTAAACGCTGTTACTACACAAATAACACCTCTTTTCTATCGTAGTAATGTAGAGAGGCAGCTACAACCGCGTTTTGTGTAGTAACAGCGTTTAGCTCAGGAGTTACTGACTCGGGAAACTCCGACCTGTGAATATGTGGCCGACTTTACTTAAGACGCCGAGGCGCTTTTTTCCTTCTCGATAGGTGAGTAACGTTGGTTTTGCTTTGTTACACAGAACTAATATATGCCTTTGTCCTTTACATCATTATGCTTGTGTGGCATTTTTGCTTGTTTGTTTATCTACAATCGTATTGTTCTTCCCTTCAGCTATGATAAAGACACGTTTCTTTCTGTTAGTCGCCTGGGTTACGTATGTACGTGTGGGCGGAGCTATCGATACAGGGGTGGGACCCGTTTGGGTTAGGGGCGTGTTTGTTTTGGTGATTTTATATGTCGACATTGGCTTTCAAACAACGGAGACCGCACCTTTAAAGTTTGAGTCATGCTAGAGTTTGAATCACTTAGTTTGAATCTAATTAAAGTTTGAATTAAGTTAAAGTATGAATCACATTAGACTAGAATCTTGTTAGAGATATTGTTCCGTATGTCTGCTTCTCCTCGCAGCTACTGATTCACTCTGCTGCTAAAACTTGAGTGTTTAATTTATACGAAACAGTCCGCAATGTTACTACATGTGTATCCATGGCAACCAGTCGTAAATTAAAGACAGGATCGGCGACCGTTGACGCTTGTGAGGTGAATAATCCAGTGTCTCTTAACACTGGTCACTAACTTTACTAGTGCTCCTCAATCAGAACCTCACTGTGTTCAGGAAAAAGAAACGGACTCCGATTCTGAAAGACAAACGCAGCTTCAGGATATTTTTCGAAATCGTTTTGTGGTCTATAATCATGTAATTACACGGGCGGGACGCCTGCATGAAACGGTGCTTGATTCGGGTCCCAGTCTCTGTGTTGTGTCTATACTGGAGCGCTGGAAGGTTTTTAGCTTTTACTCTAAAATCCAGCCTGATTTCTTGTCCGTCTTTTTTCCTGATTTGAACAGATTAAAGTTCTTGCATCGTTCTCGAGGGCTTATTTTGTTTTGTTTTCTCCCCTGTGCAGCGTTACAGTCAGAGCTGCTTCAATAGAACATGAGTTAACTCCTTCTGACCAATCAGAATCCAGCATTTAGCAGCGCTGTGAGATCTTAAAATCTGTTGTTGACTGTTATCTCAATCTCCAATCTCAAAAAACAAGGTGGCAGTCCTGGAATGTGTGTGTGTGTGTGTGTGTGTGTGTGTGTGTGTGTGTGTGTGTGTGTGTGTGTGTGTGTGTGTGAGTGTGTGTGTGGGGGGGGCAGACACATGAGATGTTATGATGACAGGTGTGTGTGTGTGTGTGCGCGCGTGCGGATATGTATGAAGTAATGCAGTTTTTTTTGGATGAAGATGTGACACCATCTCTGCCTCCTTCATCTCCTTCCTGTCCAACACTCTTTTGCATGCTGCACAAAAACTGCTACTAATGTTTATTTAATTTGTGTATGAACACGCATTGTGTGTGTGTGTGTGTGTGTGTGTGAGAGAGAGAGAGAGAGAGAGAGAGAGAGAGAGAGAGAGAGAGAGAGACTAAAGCCAAAGGAACAGCAGAATTCCACACATTAGTTGTCAGGTATGCAGCAGCTGCACGCCTCTGGGTGTGAATACTGGAGTGTGTGTGTGTAGGAGAGAGAGAGAGAGAGAGAGAGAGAGAGAGAGAGAGAGAGAGAGAGAGAGAGAGAGTGTGTGTTGTGTGTGTGTGCGTTTGAATGTCACTGTGTGTGAGAATCTTTGCAAATGTGTGTGTTTTGTGTACGTGTCTGTATGTCTTTGTGAGTGTGTGTTTGTGTGTATTTGGGTCTTTGTGAGTGTGTTTGTGTGTATTTGGGTCTTTGTGAGTGTGTTTGTGTGTATTTGGGTCTTTGTGAGTGTGTGTTTGTGTGTATTTGTGTCTTTGTAAGTGTGTGTTTGTGTGTATTTGTGTGTTTGTGTGTATTTGTGTGTTTGTGTGTATTTGGGTCTTTGAGTGTGTTTGTGTGTATTTGTGTGTTTGTGTGTATTTGTGTGTATTTGGGTCTTTGAGTGTGTTTGTGTGTATTTGTGTGTTTGTGTGTATTTGTGTGTATTTGGGTCTTTGAGTGTGTTTGTGTGTATTTGTGTGTTTGTGTGTATTTGGGTCTTTGAGTGTGTTTGTGTGTATTTGTGTGTTTGTGTGTATTTGTGTGTTTGTGTGTATTTGTGTGTTTGTGTGTTTGTGTGTATTTGTGTGTTTGTGTTTGTGTGTATTTGTGTGTTTGTGTGTATTTGTGTGTTTGTGTTTGTGTGTATTTGTGTGTTTGTGTTTGTGTGTATTTGGGTCTTTTAAAATCTAGTCTGACTTTAATCTGCTTCCAATAAAAACATCCTCATTACATCATCAGTAACTAATGTTAACTTCCTCTAACCCGTGTAGGAGGTGTGGCTTCAGTGAAGGGGGCGGGGCCACAGTATCTGTCAGTCTCAGTGAAGGGGACAGGGCCACGGTATCTATCAGTCTCAGTGAAGGGGCGGGGCCAATGTATCTGTCAGTCTCAGTGAAGGAGGCGGGGCCACTGTATCTGTCAGTCTCAGTGAAGCGGGCGGGGCCACTGTATCTCAGTCTAAGTGAAGGGGTGGGGCCACTGTATCTGTCAGTCTCATTGAAGGGGGCAGAGACATTTAGTCATTGTGTTTCTTGGTGTGTGTGTGTGTGTGTGTGTGTGTGTGTGTGTGTGTGTGTGTGTGTGTGTGTGTGTGTGTGTGTGTGTGAACTCTAGCATCATTTACATTCACTTCTCTGAGATCTCTTTCTCTCAGCTGCCTCACTTTCACTGCTTTATGGTCCACTTTTACTTTCACACACACACACACACACACACACAAACACACACACACACACACACACACACACACACACACACACACACAAACACACACGGAGTGTAATGAGGGGTTGCGTGGGTGTTGAGGGTGGAGCTGGCCATCGACTCGAGGGAAAGCTCTTCCTGTTCTCCAAAACATTCCAGATGGGCTCACACTCGGCCATACACACACACACACACACACACACACACACACACACACACACACACACACACACACACACACACACACAAACACACACACACACAGATTATAAGTATATAATGTTGCTTATGCTGTAGTTATTAGTAATAATGTGACAAGTAAGGAGAAGAAAAGAAAATGAGATCGAGAAAATAGATGAGGAGGAACAGAGAGACTTGACAGAGTGGGAAAGAGATGAAA
>NC_062534.1:24784969-24797469 GCF_022655615.1 Tachysurus fulvidraco
CATGGAGATAACAGGCTTAGCTTCTTTCTTCCTTACTTAACACTACTTGTGGCACTCTGCATTTCTGTGTGATTTGCAATATATTTGCAAACACACACACACACTCACACACACACACACACACACACACACACACACACACACACACCTCAGTAATACCTCACTAATAAGGGGTTTGTTTGATTTAGTCTGATTTGATTGAGTCAAAGAATGAAATATTTGCTTTAGTTAATTTTTATGTGATTTATAATAGTATTTTTCAGAGATGGGGGACTCGAGTCATATGATTCGACTCGAGTCAGACTTAAGTCACCAATTTGAGACTTACTTGACAAATATTAAAAAAAAGACTTGACTTGACTTTGACTTGATATTCATGACTTGAGACTTACTTGTGACTTGAGTTAAATGACTCAGAGATGGGGGACTCGACTTGACTCGAGTCAGACTTAAGTTGCAAATTTGAGACTTGAGACTTGCTTGACAAATATTAAAAAAAAAGACTCGACTTGACTTTGACTTGACATTCATGACTTGAGACTGGACCCAGACTTCAGTTAAATGACTCAGAGATGGGGGACTCGACCTGACTCGAGTCAGACTTAAGTTGCAAATTTGAGACTTGCTTGACAAATATTTAAAAAAAGACTCGACTTGACTTTGACTTGATATTCATGACTTGAGACTGGACTCAGACTTCAGACTTGAGACTTGCTTGACAAATATAATGTAGTGTGAACAGGAGGTCACGCCGTTTCACAGGCCGTCCCGGTTATGACACCAAAGCTGATATCAGATTTGTTCCTTTTCATAACCTGGCACGTTTATACAGTGTCTCACACTAGCACCAGAGCGGCTTGTCGAATCGATTCTTGAATGTGATTCACCGACTCATTTGGATTCAATGAGTCATTAAAGAGTGATGATTGAATCAGTGAGTTTAACAACCATAACCTTGTATCTTAGATTTACTTCTTCTTCACTAGTAGGTTCAGATTTCTGGTTCGTTTCATCAAACTACATTGGCAATGATGACCTGCGAACCAGGTTGACTGATCACTTAAAAAGAATCGCTTTAAAAAATGATTCATTTATTAAAGTTTGACGCTGTCATGAATTTCAGCCTGCTTTAGAATTTGCTGAGACAACTTAGAAAAACGTTTTCATCTCTGTAATCAAATTTTTAGCATTTAAGTTGTAGTAATAATAATAATAATAATAATAATAATAATTTGATAAAAAATATTTGACCACGTGTCTGCTGTAGTTTAGTGCAGTCCTGATGAGATCACGCTGAATTCTGTGCACACACTGCCCTCTAGCGGTCAGCAGTGGAAGTGCTGAGTTTGTGCACTAAATGAATCTTTCCATTTTTTGACTGACATTTAATTTGAATCACTTTTTTGTTTTATCACGTATATTATTCAGACATCCTTATTTATTTCTACATTTTCTTCTTCTTTTTGCATATAACTTTACAGCTTCAGTGATCATGAAAAGCTTTTACAAATAAAATATAAAATGTGTAACTGTCCTGATAAAAACGTGCTGTTTTTATGTTAGTGCAAAATTCAGTTTTGCAGTTTTTGTTGTAGTCGGTGTGTAAAATCTTATTGTGTGGAAGCGTGAAATGTGTTTTATTTTAATTAGAGTGAGAGAGGGAGAGGGAGAGAGAGAGAGAGAGAGAGAGAGACCGAGCGAGAGTGTGAGTGAGTGAGAGAGACAGAGAGAAAGAATGAGAGAGAGAGAGACAGAGTGAGAGAAAGAGAGAGTGAGTAAGTGAGAGAGAGACAGAGTGAGAGAGAGAGAGTGAGAGAGAGAGACAGACAGTGAGAGAGAGACAGAGCAAGAGAGTGAGAGAGAGACAGACAGAGAGAGACAGAGTGAGAGAGAGAGAGATTATGTATTGTTTTCCTTTTTTAGGGAGAAGTTACATGAGAAGAGATACACAATGTCTCAATTTCCTGTTTCCTGTGGTGGAGTAGCGAGAGTGACACCTTCCACTTACAACGGCCCGATAACACACACGAGCAGCAGTAACACGGGTACACACACACACACACACACACACACACACACAAACACACACACAAACACACACACACAAACACACACACAAACACACAAACACACACACACAAACACACAAACAAACACACACACACACACACACAAACACACTGCTGCATGTAACCATAATAATGTGTGTGTTTGTGTGCATGTGTGTGTGCATGTGTGTCCCCTCAGAACTGCGTGTGGAGGTGGACGCCGGATCTCTGTCCTCTCTCAGGGACAGCAGCTCATCATCAGGTTACTCCAGTTCTCCATCCAGCCCCATGACTCCTCTGAAAGAGACTCACAGACGTATGACACGCACACACACACACTCACCACACACACACACACACACACACACACACACACACACACACACACACACACACACACACACACACACACACACACACACACACACACACACACACACACACACACACACACAAAGTTAAAAATTAAGAGTTTAAAAAAAATATATATATATTTTTCATTATGTTTTCCTTACACACCTGATCATAAATGCAAACTTCCTGTTTATTTTATTAATATAATTGCATCATTATTTTAGTATTTAAGTATTTATTTAGTTTAATATGTTTCTTAATTGTTATTTATTTTTATTTGATTAAAAATGATTGTTTAAATATTATTTATGAATTTTAATGTCACGTTTCTTCGTCTATTTATTAAGATTGTTTATTAAGACGTATTAATCAGATCTTCCTTTTTGTTTATTTGAATAAATAAATAAATTAATCTTTCTTTTAAATTATTTTAATTACTTTTTTCCGTTTTTTTAATGAACTGTAATTCATTTGTTTCTGTTGTGATTTTGTGTTTATTTTGTGATCTGTAATTTTTATGTATGATCTTGACTGATATTGATGTCAACTGATAACTGTAACTGATGTGTGTGTGTGTGTGTGTGTGTGTGTGTGTGTGTGTGTGTGTGTGTGTAGGTGCCGATGTGGAGTGTGTAGAGAAAGACCGTGTGTGTTTCCTGCTCAGCACGGCAGGTTCAGGTCAGAGTCGTCCCACAGCGCAGGTCCTCCCGGTGCAGAACGATCCCTCTGTTGGTCCGTCTCACTCCAGCGTGAACCTTCCCTCCCTCCCACTTCTGGCTCCAGGCAGAGGACTCGGATCCGCCTCCCGTAAGCCCCGCCCACCCCTGCTCTGCCCGGCAATGGGTGTGGAAGCTCCTTCCCCGGGGCATCAGGACGTGGAAACGTGCACGGCGCTAACGGTAACCTCTAACGCCCTTCATCACATCTCTCATCCGACGCTACACTTCCAGGTTTCGGCCACGCACGGTCACACCCGCCTGTCTCAGTACTCAAACTCCGCCTCTTCCTCTTCCTCATCCTCTTTTTCTTCATCGTCATCTTCCTTTTCCTTTTCCTCGTCCTCCAAACCCGCCTTCTCACCCATCAGCGCTGTCCCCATGGCGGCTGTTTCAGGAAACACCTACAGCGCCAACAGTGGGTCCATTGTAGCCCCACCCACCACCAGTCCCGTCACCACGGAAACGGCGTGCTACGGCTCCGCCCAGTCGAACGGTACGACGCCATGCGTGTGCAGCTCGTGTGGCTGTAGCGGAAAGTGCGGATCGTTCTACTTCCCTCACCCGTTCTCCGGTACGTCCCTGTTCACCCTCGGCCCTCTGCTCCACTTTAGCCCGCTGTTCTCAGGAAGCGGCTCCGTCTCCCCGTTCTCATACCCCATTGTAGCCCCGCCCCTGTACAGCAGCAGCCTGTCACATGACTCGCAACAGAACCTGGTCCTTCCCCCGATGCAGGGCTTCCTAGGAGGCGGAGCTAACACTTATCAGCCCTATGGCATGATGGGAAACATCGGCACGGGGCAAAAGAAGGTGGGAACCATTTCCTGCTACAACTGCGGGCTGAGCGGACATCGAGCGCACGACTGCAAACAGCCACCCATGGATTCGGCTCAGCAAGGTACCAGAGTTAGCATCAAATAATATAACGTTAAAACAATTTTATTATAAAATATAAGATTATATATTTTATTATTATTATTATTACTTTGACAGTGACAACATACCTTTATTTATTTATTTATTTTTAGGTATGTTTCGTCTAAAGTATTCTCCTCAGTCGGACAGCCAGGACTCTGGCGACTAGCTGTTAAATACCGAGTGTGTGTTTAAAGCGCTCCAGTCTCTGTTTTTGTGAACACAGAAGCTTTCTGAGACTCTTATGGACTTTGTCTCTCTGAGAGAAGCTCCGTAAAGGACGAGACAGACATCAGGGACGATTCGGACACCAAAACCGGTGAGGAACGTTGTGGACAACCAGCCGGCGGCTTGTTAATCGTCTCCTTCCTCTCAGGTCCTCTCAGGTCCTCACTAAACAGCGTGTGATCCCTCGGTCACTCCGTCGCGCACTTTTCTGTCACGTCTCGAGGAACGAAACGCCGCCGCCGTCGACTCTGGCGCAGGACTGGACGGAAATTTCGGAATTTTTTAAAAACTTTTTATAACTTTTATTTTATTGTGTATTTGTTGTATTTACAGTGGGGGTTTTTTCGGGGGTGAAAATGTACTCGTTTCAGAATTTTTTTTTAATATCATGTATATTTTATTCTTTTATCAGTTATTATTGTGTTCTGTTATATTGGATTTTGTGTGAAAGCTGACCGCTAAAGTCTGAGATTTCTGAGAAATCCCAGAGTTCTTAGATCCGATGATGTACAGGAGCGTGACTTGTTCGGTATTTCTACAATTTTTTTTTAAAGAGATATTTTATTTTGAACGGATGTGGTGTTGAAAACCCTAAATAATTAGCACCTTAGCTAATTCGCCGTAGGTTCTCCGTCAAAACGTTGACGTTTCTTGCGTCCGATCTCATACTTATTCTCATACCATTCAAAAATCGCTTTAGCTGCCTAACAAAAACGTAAAATTCTTTTTCTCCAAATTTTCAGTTTGTTTTGGCTTTTAAACCAAAGAACTTCGCTAAAATGTCGAAGGATGTCGCCGATACAGAAAGGACTTTCTAGCTAAGTGTCTTTATTGTTTCCTTCACTAGATAAACGCATTTCCTAGATTAGCTAAGAAATTTGGTGACTTCGGCTAACGGAGCTAGAGACTTTTTGCCTCGGCGGTGGTGAAGAATTTGCTAAATATCCTAAGCTAATTTAGCAAAGAGATCCGTACGGTCTGTTCGGAGGAATTCGCTAAATATCATGAGCTCATTTATCGAAAAAGATCGAAGGGAATTTAGCGAAGGTTTAAGCCAAATATTGTTGCGCTAGATTGCTACGATGTTTTTGCAGAATTTCCTTATATAATTTAGCGAACACGCTGAATTCGTTTTGTGAAGAAGTGAAATGTTTCCTTTGCTAATCGAATAAGGAATGTTGGTACATTTCCGTAGCTAATTTCGTAACAGTAATTTAGCTCGTGCAACATTTCCGTCGTTAATTTAGCGAAGCTTTCGAGCAGATTTCTTCGGCTAAACGTTGCACCATTTTGCGTTCTAGGACAGCGAGGCGGACGCTACGGTTTATTCGCTAATTCCACAAGGATTCTCACTTCGTTTCCGTAGCTAACATAGTGAAGAATGTGCTACGTTTCCGTAGCTAGTTTAGCGAAGAGATTTGAGCTAAAATTCCTGTTTAATTAACTCTAATCTTGAACTTTTTGTAGCTAACGTAGCTTGAACTTTGCTAAATTTCCTTCGCTGTGTATTCGAGACGGAAACTGCTTCATCTGGAAAGTTTGCACATTGAGCTTTAAAAAAAAAGGGAATTTTTGATGAAATACTTGAGCAACGTCAGTGAGGATTTGACCTAAAACACACTTCCTGTTGCTGAGGAGGAAACGTGGAAGTTCCGATGTTTCTCCTTCGCTTCGTTTGATCAGCGCGACGCTTTCACGGTGTTTGTTCTGAGGGTTTTTTCACTTTTTTCTGGTTCACTTTTATATTTAATGTTTGAATACAAACAAATCGTCTGACTTCAGCATCAGAGTTATTTTGTATACAGTTAGCTTTCAGAATTAAACTCATTGTCTCTTCTGTCCCTGGGTGTCTCTCTCACACACACACACACACACACACACACACAGACACACACACAGACAGACACACACACACACACACAGACAGACACACACACACAGACACACACACAGACAGACAGACACACACACACACAGACACACACACACACACACACAGACAGACAGACAGACACACACACAGACAGACACACACAGACAGACAGACACACACACACAGACACACACACAGACAGACACACACAAAGACACACACACACACACAGACAGACACACACAGACAGACACACACACACAGAAAGACACACACACAGACAGACACACACACAGACAGACACACACAGACAGACACACGCGCACACTCACAGACACACACGCACACAGACACACACACGCGCACAGACACACACACGCGCACAGACACACACACGCGCACAGACACACACACGCGCACAGACACACCCACAGACAGACAGACACACACGCACACAGACACACGCACACGCATACAGACAGACACACAGACGCACGCACACACAGACACACACCCACAGACAGACACACACCCACAGACAGACACACACACAGACACACGCGCACACTCAGACACACATGCACACAGACGCGCACACACGCACACAGACAGACACACGTACACACACACAGACACACGCACACACACAGACAGACACACACGCATACAGACAGACACACAGACGCACGCACACACAGACACACACAGACAGACACACACACACGCACAGAGCTTTCAAAGAAATAGCTGTTTATTTCGTTTTTGTTCCTTACACAGAAGTACAGCATATGAACGTTGTTTTTTTTGTTTGTTTTTTACAAGGAAACGTTTCTTTTAAATAAAAACATTCAGGTTAAATGTAAAAGATAAAAGGCATCTAAAGTGTTTTTGTCGTACGCTTGTGTACACACAGCCACGTATACACACAGGATGCATCTGTAAAGGTAAATAAAGCTCTAATAAAAGTCTAAAAAGCGTGCGAGACGAAAGGCGATGATGTCGGCTGTGTTCCAAACACAAACCAGCTCCCTTCCCTTCATCTGCTTCTCCTTCCCTTTTATTATTATTATTATTTTGCTAAATCTTTGACATGATGATGGTTTTGCCCTCATATGGATTTATTTTTAGTCATCTGAAGCATCCCAGCTTCGGCAGGACGAGACGAGACGAGTCTGGGATCTGAGGCAGAGGCTGCAACGATGTGATGGAACTGGATCACGGATCTAACGGATCATACGATACGATAAAACTAGTTAAAATGTAAAAAAAAATCAACGATATCGTAATAAACGTCAGACAGACTGAAGATGTCGATGCTCTGTACAAAACGGCGTACGGTGGTGATGACATCGCGTAAGTCACGAGTCCGAGACCGGAAGCTTTCGCTGTAACCAAGGCAACCAGCAGGTTGTGCGATGACGAAGCGGTCGATCGGTAAGCTGACGCTGTGAATTTTACTTCGCAGTTCCTGTGTAAATTAAATCTAAACCAAAAAAATCTTTTCGGTTTCCTGGTTAAGCTCCGCCCCTAAAGCCACATCACCTCTTTGGCTCCGCCCAGGAAAACATCACAGAACTGTTAAATCTTGAAAAAGTGTAACAGGATACATCAGTATGAGATCGATGCAGCTCTAACGATGGGGTCTAGCCGTGTGTGTGTGTGTGTGTGTGTGTGTGTGTGTGTGTGTGTGTGTGTGTGTGTAGTTTATCATCACAGTTGCTCCCTTCTCTTTTCCGAAAGCAGTAAAAACGGATGAATCTTCTGTAAAATACGCTGATATGACGTCCGACCGCAGATCACCATAAAGAGATGGGTCAGAACCCGAGAGCCGCGATAACAAATAAAAACAAAGCATTAAAAAAAACCATGTGAAGCTTCTTCACACAGACGGTGAGCTGAACCTGACCTCAGAGCTTGCGCTATACAACTAGATCAGCGACAACACTCACACACAACAAGCCTAAAGCATAAAACTGTAAAATGAAGAAGAAGAAGAAAAAAAAAAGATCTGATCAGACGCAGACTCGGACCCGTGACGCACACGGTCGATGAAGCTGACAGTAAAACACACGCGTGTGTCTGTAGCCTAGCCGACGCTCGGAGGCTAATCGCTAGCTGAAGTGTGTTGAGGAACAGAAGGAGCGTCTCCTTCACAATGAGAAGAAAGACAGAAACCGGCTCTCGGCGGAACGGACGGGAGAGACGTCCGTCTCGGTCCTGAAGTGTCTGGCGTCTGCTTCTGTGTGAGGAAGGAGGAAGTGAGGAGGACGTGAGCGAGGGATCGTATCAGTGTCCGAAAGCGAAAACCCTGACGAGGAGGTTTACTGCGCCGCTCCGAACGTCTCCTGAGAGGCGTAGACCATGTAGAGGAAGCCGTCCTCGTCCCTTTCGCGTTCGTACACCTCGGAAATGGCGGCAGACACGGAGACCATGCTGTGGCCGTTTACCAGCAGGAAGAAGGCCTGGTTCGAGTTCAGCTGCAGACGCCTCCTGGTGGACAAAGAGGTAATAACACACACTTTACAACCTGCGAGTGTAATGTGTAAAATACACCGCTGAGTTAAAACTCTCGACAAACACAAAATAAAATGTAAACAAAAGTAAAAGAAAACGTTTCCTCGCTGTGGTGAAAAAAAAAGGTCTCTTTCAGTTTAAAACAAACAAATAAACAAACCTGTAAAGATTCATCATAAAAACAAGGACTGAATATAAAAACGCTGGTTTTATCTCCAGGATACGTTTTCAGGTTAGAGCTTCGTCTTCGTCGTCATCGTCCTCATCTCTGGTCAGACTGAAGCCCAGGTTCCTCCACCACCTGATGGACAGGTTCACATGAAGCCCACCGTGAAACTGGTCTTACCTGATGATCTTGATGAGTTCGCTCATGTTGACGTGGTCAGGAACCAGAAACTTGGTTTTGTCCAGAACAGGAAGCTGCTTCTCGCCCTTGTACCTCTCAATGATCACCTGAAAGGAGAAGAACGGAAACACGGCGGTTCTTTCAGAAACGAGCGTCTGCAGAGTGTGTGTGTGTGTGTGTGTGTGTGTGCTGAAGTGAAGATCCGACTGCGGTTTTAGCTGAAAAATTAAAGTCTTGTTTATCGCCGTAGCAACAATCCAATCACCAAGAATGCAACAACTGAAGCGTGAAACGCATACACACACACACACACACACACACACACACACACACACACACACAGGTGGATGATGAGCTGAGGTGTGTATTTCTGTCTGTGCAGCAGATGGGAAGCTGAAGGTCACCTGATCCAGTCACTCAGCCAGATAACGACTGTGCAGCTTCCTCCCTCACACACACACACACACACACACACACACACACCAGAGGTGATTCCACACACACTTATTCCCTTACACTGCTACACTTGCACATGCTGAGGAAGCAGGTATGAGCACACTGACCTAACAACCTACAAACATCTGCTTAACTATAAACCCGTGGAAATCTTCTTCAGGGACTTCTTATTAATTCTGTACACATTTTTTTTTAGCATTGTTACTTATTTCCAGTCAACTTATATAAAGAGGTCACGAATCACACTCGAGTCCAGTCTTAGTGACTCCTCATATGACTCACAAAACATACTGTGATTCATGTGACTCATCAGAGGAAACTGTGTCTACATTATTACACGATTCAGTTCGCCTGATCTAAGAGATGGAAACTACGCGACTCTGAGCGCCGGCGGACTCTCGGCTCTCGGTTTTTCTTTTCTTTTCTCAGAAACAAACAAAGACGAGATCTTCTCTGTAAATGTGGGCGGAGCCTGCGGCGATTCAGGAAGTCATCGACTGCACGAGTCTGAAAGCTACAGGAGGAGGTTTTAAAGAGTCGAATACATAAGGATGTGATGTGAGACACGGCGTCTGTTTGTTTAGTCGGTGACGGGTGTAGTATCACGAGCTTCTACGCCACTCTGACTGGTCACCTTGCTATTAATCTACAGCAGGAGGGTGACAGAATACTCTGGAACATGAATCAACAATCCTGACTCTCCTGTAATGAACATTAAACACTAGACAATTTAAACCAGACAAAGATTAAACACCAGATGTTTAATCTTACTGTGTTCCAGGGAACGACTTACCGGGATTTTGTTGGGATGCTGCTCTCGGATCTGCCTCACGTCGTCCACTCTCTGTTCTGTAAAAACATCATGAGCACAAATACGTCACCGTCATGTCACGCTCAAAAGTAAACAAGCACGTCACTCCGTCAGAGCCGCGTTTCCTCTGTTTACGGCACGTCGTCGGATTCCAATCGGTCAGAAGGTGTTGTTCGGGCTGTAACGGGTAATCGTTTCTATAGCAACGACTATACAGTGATCAATTAATTTAAACAGTCAGGAAAGTTTTTTACATTTTCTAGCAACAAAACATCAAATCTGACGTGACATACAGCTGACGTGACATACAGCTGACGTGACATACAGCTGGCGTGACATACAGCTGACGTGACATACAGCTGACGTGACATACAGCTGACGTGACATACAGCTGACGTGACATCTAGTTCTAAATCCGAAATATAGAACTGGAATTTTGAATAACCAGAAAAAGTGAGATTCATAGTAAAGGGAACAATTTAATCAATAAATAAATAAACAAACAAATAAATAAACAAACAAAATAAATAAATAACAAATAAAATAAATAAATAAACAAATACAATAAATAAACAAATAAAATAAATAAAATAAATAAGTAAATGTGTTTAATATACGGATGGAAGAGATTAGATTCATATTTTTTGTTGTATTATTTCCAACTTTTTTTTTAACCAACTCCTACATACGCGTGAATTCTCGATAAGATTTAAGACTCTTAAAAAGACATAAAAAAATAAAATAAAAATTAACTTTAAAATAAACACACAACACTTGACCGCAGCTTGTTTTGCAAGCTCGATGGCTCGGTTCCAATCCGCAAACTTCCGCACTTAAAGAAAAAAAAACAGCCCGTGACGTCACCAACGGTCGCGTTGCAAGTGTTCAACCAAAATGGCGTCGTTAAAGGGTCCCTGTATAGTGCGTTAGGGCGCGATTTGGGACTTAGCCATCAGTAGCACAATAGACGATTGGGGTCAACAAAACGAGGCCTGAAAGCATGATTTTGTTTAAGATTGGACGATAAGACTATCTGAAAAGTTAGATAGATGTCGTGATTGTTAAGTAATCCTTATTTTATAGTATTCTAAAATGAAATGAGTTTATTTGGAGACGGTTAGTGGACTTTGTGAACGCCCCATCCCCCAATTCTGCAGTCAAACGTCTCCAAACGTCCCCTGGTGTGTGTCCTGTGCTCGGGACAACAGTGTGGACATTTAAGTTGTTATGTTACAGACCACAGGACGTGTAAATAAAACGTTGTATTAACATGAAAGTGTCAGATTGAGCTCGATAACCGATGCTAGTTTAGATGTGATGGCTTTAAAGGACCCTAATGCTTTAATAACCGAGTCATAAGTGACCGAGGAAGCCTTAAAGAGATGAATTATGACTGACTCGGACATGTCACAGGACGAATGTTAAAGTAAACGCGTTTTAATGGAGGAGAAAAAGAGAGAAAGGAAATCGAAAGCAAACACCTTCGTGGTGCGTTCAATGCGCGAAACGTGCAAAGTGTTTATTAATCAGAATCCCGCTTACCAAACGTCCTCCTTTGTTTAAACATCTTTTCTGAATGCATATTCCTGTGTGTGTGTCTCCTCTTCACCGCAGAACCCTTTATAAAAACACTCGTCTTTGTTCCCGACGCAGTTGGTGTGTGTATAAAAGCCCAGCACACCGTGTACTGTTTGTTCTCCTCTCAGTGTTGTGTTTCTGACCTGCAAAACAAAGCGGTCAGCTGACCGGTGACGTCACCAGGAGGAACGCATGACGTCATCCGCCCAGATTTCATCTTACACTTTATATCATTTCATTTAATTTGGATCATTTTAATTTCTTCTTCTTCTGGTTGTTTTTCTCAGTTGCAAGCAGAGAATTAAATCATTTTGTGACAAAATTACTAAATAAAACAGCACATAATAATAATAATAATAATAATAATAATAATAATAATAATAATAATAATAGTAATAATAATAATAGTAATAATAATAATAATAATAAATATTATAATATCAATAATTTATTTATATATTTTATAGTGTGTTAAATGCTGTTTTTTTAATGTGTAATTTACAAAATAAAATTGTTTTATCTGTAACATACATCTTTTTAAATTTCCCATTTGCAAAAATATGTTGAATTTTTTTAAATAAAATATTTATTTTATATATGTACTTGGAGTGTTTATTTTAATTTAATTTATATTGTAATTATTATTGGTTTATTACATTAT
>NC_062534.1:24804969-24807469 GCF_022655615.1 Tachysurus fulvidraco
ACAAACAAATATTTTCCAAAAAGATAATATTAAACACATTAAATATTTATAACCACATAGTTAACGAAGGATTAAATGTAGAAAATGTGACCATTATATCATTACCTTTAATATGTGCTTCGGTCACGACCTTTACAATGTGCCACGTCACCGTGTTAAACGTACATTTACATCCACTACTGCAGACAGATTTACCAACAGTCTCCCAGAACGATCATCCATGATTGGATCGCCATCTGACCCACAGAACCTGATCAGGTGACTGACTATTTAGAGACTGCTAGATCGGTGTATTTCTCCAGTCTAACTAAAGATAACAAAAATAATCCTATTTTTTTTATTAAATACTGTAGCAAAATTAATAGGAATAAAAACACTGTCGAAAAGCATGCGATTGTTCATGTTACCTCTAGATTGGATTATTGTAATGCTTTACAGTCTGGATGTTCCAGTAGGAGCATAAACAAGCTCCGGTTTGTCCAGAACGCAGCTAGAGTCCTAACTAGAACCAGAAGATATGAACACATCACTTGACAATAAAATACTGTTACTAACCTATAAAGCACTTAATGGTCTCGTGCCACAGTACCTGGGTGATCTTTTGTTTTTTTTATGATCTGTCACGCCTACTTCGATCAAAAGGTGCAGGATATTTGGTAGTACCTCAAGTACAAAAGTCTCCAGCAGGGGGCAGAGCTTTTTCTTACAGAGCCCCACAGTTATGGAACAGACTTCAATTAGTGTTCGGGACTCAGACACAGTCTCAGTGTTTAAGTCCAGGCTAAAAACACATTTGTTTAGTTTAGCTTTTTATGAATAGATTCCTTAGGTAAAGGAGCAGATCTGGGGGGGTTCATGGGCATTGAGTGTTTGGTGAACTGGGGTGTCTGGATGTTGTCTCCTTAACACCCTCACAAGTGGCTCAGGTTTGCAGACTGTGGAGTGGTGGGACGCTTTACATCCCAGGAAGCCCTCATGTCTGTGCCACCTTCTGGCTCTAGCCTTTTAGTTATGATGTCATAGCTAGTCATAGCCCGAGTCTCTGTCTGCACCTTATACATAATTTACATTGTCCATCACCTGATTACAATCATACCTAACAATTTTCTTCTCTCTCTTTTGCTCTCTCTCTCTCTCTCTCTCTCTCTCTCTCTCTCTCTCTCTCTCTCTCTCTCTCTCTCTCTCTCTCTCTCTCTCTGTCACTCCCGAGCTCCCAGTTTTCAGAGTTCTTAGTCCGAATGCCTCTTCTTACGGAGCGACTTCGTCAATCCTGATGTTCTACCCCTCACTCTAAAAAACGATTCGTTGGCTGAACAACCATTACTTATAAAAATAAATAAACTAACAACAGTAATTTTAACTTTTCAACCTCTACTTAGCATATATAGTGTCTGTAACATAAATATATAAGTTACAAGGTGAACCTAAGTGTATGCCTAAATATAATGAAAAACAATAAACTAGTATTAAAATTGCATTAAAACTAAGTAATTATAACATAATAGTGTAAGTATATGACTGAGCCACGTGATATGCAAATCTGGAAAAAACTGGATCCATCTGGTGATGCACACGTGAAGACGGTGGAAAGGGTTAAGCTTGACTTTCTATAAACTAAGCAAAATATTTGATTTTGAGTTTTTGACATTAATAAACACTTGTTTGTAGTGTTAGGTGAAGATATTTTCTAAAACGCAAAGAGGCGAAGACGCCGAAAAGAGGTAAGATTTGTCGTTTTAACGTATATTCGTTTATTTGCGTTAATGCGTTTGTGGTCAAGAAAGAAACTTTTTTAAATTGAATTTCTGAATTGCTTCGAATTTAGCTTCAACAATTAGAAATGTGTTACTTAAATACTTATGAAAGTCTAGTTTGTACAAATAAGTTATTGTATGAAAGGAGGAACGAGTGTGCACGCGATTGTGCGACTGCTAAAGCAGTGTGACTCCATCGAATGAATGTTCTAGTGGTTAATTTGTTTTTTTCAGAGGAATATGACCATGCATCGCGTTGGCACGTTTACATTAAGATAATTCTGTTCCCGCTCTGGACGTGTAATATTAGGTCATTTTAGTAGATACGATCTTTTACTGAAAAGGTCTATGTTAGTGAGACACTGCAATGTCTCGCCTATTCATACTAAATATAAATTAAACTAAATATATTTTTTTCTCCTTCTAGTTCAGAGCAACGTGGGGGGAACGGTGGCTTAGTGGTTAGCACGTTTGCCTCACACCTCCAGGGTCGGGGTTCGATTTCCGCCTCAGCCGGAAATTATATTATTAATAATAATAATAATAATAATAATAATAATAATAATAATAATTTTGTGTACATTAACAATTTCATTTCCATTCTGTTAGTTACTGAGGAATTTGCTGTAATAAATAAATAAATAAATAAATAAATAAATATGGGGGCACAGTGGCTTAGTGGTTAGCACGTGCGCCTCACACCTCCAGGGTCGGGGTTCGATTCCCGCCTCTGCCTTGTGTGTGTG
>NC_062534.1:24812469-24822469 GCF_022655615.1 Tachysurus fulvidraco
CCTCCTTTACAAAAAATAAATACACAGAGACACCTCCTTTACAAAAATTAAATACACCTAAGCCACGCCTCCTTTACCGAAATTAAAGACACACAGGCCACGCCTCCTTTACAAAAATTAAATACACCCAAGCCACGCCTCCTTAACTGAAATTAAAGACACACAAGCCACACCTCCTTTACAAAAATTAAATACACCCAAGCCACACCTTCTTAACTGAAATTAAAGACACACAAGCCACACCTCCTTTACAAAAATTAAATACACACAAGCCACACCTCCTTTACCGAAATTAAAGACACACAGGCCACGCCTCCTTTACAAAAATTAAAGACACACAGGCCACGCCTCCTTTACTGAAATTAAAGACACACAAGCCACGCCTCCTTTACTGAAATTAAAGACACACAGGCCACGCCTCCTTTTCTGAAATTAAAGACACACAGGCCACGCCTCCTTTACTGCAATTAAAGACACACAGGCCACGCCTCCTTTGCCTCTTATTCTTTTCCGGTTTCTGTCTTATTCTTTCTTCTTCCCTTTTTATCTTTCATTCTCACTTTACTCCTGTCCCGCTCTCTCTCCCTCGCTTCTGTCCCTCTACTCTGCTTTCTCGCCTCTCTCTCTCTCTCTCTCTCTCTCTCTCTCTCTCTTCTGTCCCTCTACTCTGCTTTCTCGCCTCTCTCTCTCTCTCTCTCTCTCTCTCTCTCTCTCTCCTCCCTCATTCTTCCTTTGTTTTTATCTTATTCTCGTTTTCATCTCTCTTTCAGACACGTACTCCATTCGTTGTTTTATCTTTCTGTCTCTTGTTTCTATCTCAGTTTGTCTTTTCGTTTCTCTTTCTTGTCTCTTTGTTTGTCTCTCAGTTCTGTCTTACAGTTACGTCCAGCGTACTGATTTTTTTTTTCTTTATTTCCTCATCCCTTACTTTCTGTAGTCCTTTCTGTCTCCGTCTTACATTTCTTTATTTCTCTCTCTGTCGTTTTGTGCATTTTTCAGCCGGACGCTTTTCTCTTCGTCTCAGTTACGCTTTGTTTTTCTTCTACTGTAACCTTTTTCTTACTTTCTATCCCTAGATAGGAACTCTCTTACTTTCTATCCCTTTTTCACCTCTTGTCCTTTCTCTGTCTTTCTCTATCATCTTCCCCACACACACAGACACGTTTTTTTTCTCTCGGAAAGTGTTTTTTAAAGCGGCGTTTGGACGTTTTGATCAGGGTCGACCTCGTCAGAAGTGCGTGCGTCTGCTGAAGTTAAGGTTACGTTTATCCCATTCATTTTGAATAAGGCCTTGCTTGGCTAAACGCGCACAAAGGGACGGCGACGACCGAGCGCCAGGGCCACAATTGTGCCGACGTGGCCATTGAGAGCCGTGACAGCTCAATTCTTTTGGCCTTCTTTTTGGAGCGAGAGGCTCATTAGGAGCGCGGCTCGGCCTCACACGGAGGTGACGGATTGCTTTCAGAGCTCGGCCCCGGACGAAGCAAATGAGTTCAGATCAACCGCGGCTTTCCCATTAAAAAAACATATTAGCCCTAATAGGCTTCCGAGTTCGTCTGAGCTTTCCGCTCTCGTTTTCTCCCCCCTCGCTAAGTAGCCGAACCTGTCTCCGCATGCACTTACACATTTACTCAAGATTTCCGGGGGAAAAAAAAGTGACGGCGAGGTGAGACGGGTCATTTTTTTTTTCTCGTCCAGCCTGGAAATAATGGGCTCGGTAATGAACAGCAGTGCTTTATTAAGAGCGTTTAAATTACGCTCTTCGCTACAGCATGGACTCCTTTTATTCCCTACAATTGGAGAAATTTAATGTACAGACCGAAAGAAAGGAAAAAAAGAACTGCGTCCGGGCGTTTAGCTCGACTCTCGTGCCGTCTGAATTGAAACTAATGTCCAATTACTCCGTCAGACTTGCTGCGGACTTGAAGACGATGTGGCGATGAAAAATTATTTAGCGAGGGGATCGTAACCTTTTCGTCACAATACGTGCTAACTGTCTTCACTTTACGGACTTGGAAGAACCCGCCGTAAATAACAAACGGGACAAGACTAATTAAACTCAGAGCTCATTTCTGACGTTTGTAGTGTTGTAAAGAGTTAGCCGTGCTAAGCTTTAAACGCTGTACTGTATTAGCGTATGTTTAGTTAGCAACATATCTCAAAATAAACAATTCACATACAGTATGTCTAATGAATTCGTAATGCACCGTTCGAGGGAAATACGGATAGCAAGCTAATCCCTTATGCTAATGATTTATCCAACTAGAACGTCTGCGCTGAGTCTTTTATAAACAGGAAAAACAAAAAAATGACACCGGAAGTGAGACAAAAACATCTGGAATATAAACATTTTCCTCAGACAAGTCTGAAAAAAAAAAAAAGCCAAATCACAGAATGCTAAGAAAACTGCCGCAGATTACACAAGCAGTAGGATTATACTATTTAATATTTATTAATATTTATTTTTCTCATCATCATCATCATCATCATAAATACCAGAAATATTCAGTAGTAATATACGTATTACTTGTACTAGCTGTATTAGCACTAGCGACTGTAATAGTGCTCATGGTAGTGTTAGGGTAGCGTTAGTGTTAATAACGCTCCTATTAGCCGGCGTAGCAGCGATAGGAAGGCAGGCACTTATTTCCAGGGATTTCAGTACAGCGTAACAGATATTGCGTCATCGGGTAGGCGTGGCCTATTTGATAATCTAACCCTAACCCTAACCGTTTTCTAAAATAAATTTCCCTGTACGACTGTTTTGTCCTTCGTAATATGCTGTTTTTTGTTTTTTTTTTGAAAGAGGGCGTTTTTCCAAGACCTTCTGAAACACGCCCACTTTACGTCGTGGTAACGAAACCCCTGGAATTTAGTGAATGGCGTGAAAGGAATGTTACTGGCTTTATTATTAACAGCGCTAATAATCCTACTCATGCTAGAAGTAGTGGAATAATGAGCATTTATTCATTTACAGAATTGAATAAACGAAAAAGGAAAAAAAACAAAACAAAAAACAACCAAAATCATGGTGACTGTGTAAAGAAACCCCAGGATGAACATCATGTGACCTCACTAACACTTTCCCAGAATGCAGTGCACTGCAACGCCTGTGTGTCTTTATTTAATAAGTGTCCAGTCAGACTGTGTGACCCCACTCCATCTCTCTCTCTCTCTCTCTCTCTGTCTCTCTCAGCCTGCACTCGTCTCTCACTAATTTTATTCTCTTCACCTGCACTCGAGTGTTTTCTCTGAGGAAATACACACAGACAGCTCGTTATTCAGGACTGTCTCACTCCTTTCCTCCTGTCTCTCTCTCTCTCTCTCTCTCTCTCTCTCTCTCTCTCTCTCTCTCTCTCTCTCTCTCTGTCTCTCTCTCTCTCTGTCTCTCTCTCTCTGTCTCTATCTGTCTCTCTCTCTGTCTCTCTCTCTGTCTCTCTCTTTCTCTCTCTCTGTCTCTGTCCCCCCCCCTCTCTCTCTCTCACACACACACACACCCCCAAACACAAAACTATTCTATTGTATCTATATATGTCTCTCTCTCTCTATCTCTCTCTCTCTCTCCTCTCTCTCACACACAAACACCACACAAACCTATCTCTCTATTCTCTCTCTCTCTCTCTCTGTTTCTTTCTCTCTCACTGTCTCTCTCTCTCTGTCTCTCTCTCTCTTTCTCTCTCTGTCTCTCTCTCTCTCTCTCTGTCTCTCTCTCTCTCTCTCTCTCTCTCTCTCTCTCACCGTATGAATCGCTTTCGATTGTTCTTTTTCTGATTCTTTAGTTTCTCTCTTACTTTTCTTTTTATCCATCTTTCTCATCTCCCTTTCTTTCTGTTTGTTATCCCTTTTTGTGTCTTTCTCATTCTTTTTTTTCCTCCTTTACTTCTCTTAATTCTCTCCATCTGGACAAAAACGGTGCTACAAAGACAATTCCACTTCCTGTTTCCTGGGGGTCCCGAAGCGGCCTTAAAAGCGAGATTTTGGAATAATTGTGTGTCTGATGTTGACGTGCGTGTCGAGAAGGATTCTGGTCTGATTTGTGTGTTTGCTTTGTGTTGTGTGTTTTGACCGTATGTAACACTACACGCTGTAATCGGTTTTGTCGTCAGCGGCGTAAACACGCGGCGGATGGAGCCGAGCTGTCAGTCAGCGCCGTGCAGCCAGATTGGCCCGTAATTACAGCAGCTAAGAGCATATGATTTTAGGTAATTGCCTTGACGAAGGGTCGAGCGAAGCAGCGCTTAATTACCTGAGCACACTCGCTCGCAGGCGCACAGCGGGGAGTGGCCTTTTACCACCTTTTTTCTCTCTCCGGTTTTTTAAGCCCCCCTTTTTTTTATCGGACTGAAATTGAAGGGCCGTGTGGGAGGATTTACACTCCACCGTTCCTATTTTTCCACAAAAAAAAACCCCAGAGGAAACACGACCGAGTGTTTGGACAAGTGTGTACATCTGGCTAGTCTTCTTCTGCCTTCATCCTCCTCCTCCTCCTCATCATCATCATCCTCCTCATCATCATCAGCCAAGCATTACTCAAATCCTGCTAACATCAGTATTACTGGAGTTAGTAATACTAGTATTTGATATTATTAGCAGTTGTACTGGCAGGATTAGAAGCAGCATTAATATCTATAGCAAAGAAATATTAATAATAAATAATAATAAAATGGTCTTATTAGTGGAAACAGCAGCAGCGATAACATCGACATCTGAGTGTTAGCAGTACATGTAGTACATCAGTAGGAGTGTTAATAACAGGTAGTAGTACTATTGGTCATTGTAATAGCAGTCATAGTAATGATAGTACTGGTATTAGTCATGCTAGTATTAGTGATGCTAGTAGTATTAGTATTAGTAAGGGTAGTAGTAGCATTAGTACTGCTAATAATATCAATAATAGTATTAGTAGCATCAGTGGTATTCTCTCTCTCTCTCTCTCTCTCTCTCTCTCTCTCTCTCTCTCTCTCTCTCTCTCCCTCCCTCTCCTTTACTCTTATTTTTCCCCATGTCTCCTTATAATCCTCTCTCCCCGTCTTCGTCTTCTCTCCCCCACCGATGTGCTTATGAGTACAGCACAAAGCCGGCCATCGAGTCCTCATCATGTTTTCTTTGTGTGTGTGTGTGTGTGTGTGTGTGTGTGTGTGTGTGTGTGTGTGTGTGTGTGTGTGTGTGTGTGTGTGTGTGTGTGTTTGGGGGTGCTGCACCTGTACTCAGAGGAGAACAAAGGTCTGAAGCAACAGGAGAAGGAGAATGACATCTGGACACAACAGCTGTTTGATCTCCGGCACCTTCTCCTATCTACCATGAGTGGCTGTAACCACGGCAACTGAGAAAAAGCAACAGAGATAGAGGGAGAGGGAGAGAGATGGAGAGACACAAGAGGAAGACAAAGGGAGAGAGGAAAGCAACAGAGTGAGAATGGAAGAGAACGAGACCAAGATACAGACAGAAAGAGAGAGAGAAAGAGAGAGAGAGAAACGGGGAGAGAGACAGTTAAATAAACATTATATATAAATTAATGCACAACATCCGTGCACGTGCGTGTGTGTGTTTGTGTGTGTGTGTGTGTGTGTGTTTAAGCACATATGTCTGCTTATCATTGTGTGTGTGTGTGTGTGTGTGTGTGTGTGTGTGTGTGTGTGTGTGTGTGTGTGTGTGTGTGTGTGTGTGTTTAAGCACATATGTCTGCTTATCATTGTGTGTGTGTGTGTGTGTGTGTGTGTGTGTGTGTGTGTGTGTGTGTGTGTCTCTGCCTCTCGCTTCACATCTCTCACTCACCGTGTTAATCGTCATCACTTCCACAGATTCTGCACTCTGATTGGTCAGACGGTAATTAATTGTAACAGCCCTGCGTTTCTATAGTAACGACTGACACACTGACACACTGACTTCTATCGTGGACGAATTAAAAATAATTCATCGTTATCGTTATATTAAACAGATACTTTTATGATAAAGGGGTATTTAGGATGTTCCAGCTCCAGTTGGACTTCATGAAGTATTCAGACCTTCTAAGAGGAGATGCAGTTCCATGTGGTCTGTGAGGACAACAACCTCCTCATCAATACACAATTGTCAGACTGTATGTTTATTATCACACCCTCCGGTCACCCAAATGAGGATGAGGTTCACTTTTGAGTCGGGTTCCTCTCAAGGTTCCTTCCTCTTCACACCACAGTCACCTCAGGCTTGTTCATTGGGGATAAATACAAGCACATTTAAATCTATCTGAAGTATTTTCTGATCCTGAACACACATTAAAAAATATTTTATCTTATTCAAGTCTAACACTTGTGTGCAGAAACACCTGAGGCGTTGTACCGGGGTCGGCGGTTGCTACGGTTACAGCTCAAAGGACGTTATCTTGATCTTTTCTAGTTGCTCGTTTTAATTACGGGAAAAAAAAAATCTCTCTCCACACACTGTCAGTGTAATTGTGATTAGTGATGTGCAAAAACAATCATTAATGATTGTCGCCATGGTAACATGCCAGAACGGAATCTATGTCAAACGCCGCACGTGCTCCCGCACCCGTGATACACACAAGTCGCATCCCTCATCGTAACCGCGGTACATCGTAACCATGACAACAGCCTGACAGATAAGGTCTTAGGCTAAACCTAAGTGAGAGTTTTAAACTCGCCGTGTTAATGACGTAGAAATAGATGAATGAAAACCGAGATGTGACAAAGGAGACGTTTGAGATGTTGCCATTGCCGTTTTCTCGTACATATCGCATCGTAATGCTCAAAGAGGTTTCCATGACAACACATCTCACGAGAGCAACATCTTATTTCGACAGTGAGGACGTAGACGGCCGCAGCTAACACGCTCATTATTTTTTTGCTAGCTCCATAAAAATGTTCTGCTACAGTGTATGTTCGTTGCTATGGTTACCTCTCAGAGGGCGTTACCTCACTGTGCCCTGCTAATTTTATTAATGATAAAAACACTTTGAATCAGAATTGAATTAAAAACAATTTCAATCAGATATCACCGATCGTTGCCATGGTGAAAACCGTGGAGCCGTGATATACACGTTTATTTCACTAATTAATCGTTCAGATAAAAAAAAAAAGATTTTTAAACACGAGTTTTGGAAAAATCGAGTAAAGACGGATTTAAAAAAAACACAAGACGGATTTTCAGGTCCGTGTGTGTATGTGTGTGTGTGTGTGTGAGAGAGAGAGAGAGAGAGAGAGAGAGAGAGAGAGAGAGAGAGAGAGAGAGAGAGATTGAGAAGAGGACGAGGAGGAGGAGGAGAGACGAGAGAGGAGATCACGATGAGATGAACGTGGGCGGAGAGAGATGGAGGAGAGCGAATGAGAGACGGGAGAGAGAGAGAGAATGGCTAGAGGACTGAGAAGCCAGAGAGAGAGGAGAGAGAGAGATTGGGTTGATGAGAGACGAGAAGGAGAAGAGATGAGAGAGAGAGAGAGAGAGAGAGTACTGAGGAGACCGAGAGAGGAGAAGAGGGAGAGAGAGAGAGAGAGAGGAAGGATGAGAGAGAGAGAAGGAGAAAGAGTATGAGAGAGAGAGAGAGAGAGAGAGAGGGAGAGAGAGAGGGAGAGAGAGAGAGAGAGAAGGAGACAAGAAGAGAGAGAGAGAGAGAGAGAAAGAGAGAAGGAGAGAGAGAGAGAGGGAGAGAGAGAGAGACAAGAAGAGAGAGAGAGAGAGAAAGAGAGAGAGACAAGAAGAGAGAGAGAGAGAGAGAGAGAGAGAGAGAGAGAGAGAGGTGAATTAAATAACTGTGAGTTTGTGTATGTATGTAACACCCACAGTGTCCTTGCCTCAAGGTTCAGCGCTCTATTGAAAAAACCCAAAAAACAACAAACTAAATTAAAAAGCTTATTACATCCTGAGAGACTGTGTGTGTGTGTGTGTGTGTGTGTGTGCCTGTGCATGTGTGAGAGTGTGTGCATGTGTGTGCCTGTATGTGTGTGTATGTGTACCTGTGTGTTTGTTTGTGTGTGTGCGTGTGTTTGTATGTGTGCATGTGTATTTGTGCATGCGAGTGTGTGTCTGTGTGTACGTGTGTGTTTGTGCATGCAAGAGTGTATGTGTGTGTGTACGTGTGTGTTTGTGCATGCAAGTGTGTACGTGTGTTTGTGCATGCGCACGCGCATGTGTCTATGTGTGTGTGTGTGTGTGTGTGTGTGTGTGTGTATGTGTGTATGAAATCAACATCATCCCAACCTTCTGGAGTCTGTAAGTAAAGTCTGTGTGTTAAACTCTCACTCTCTCAGATGGACAGAAGCTCCTTCAGCTCCCAGGTTTGTTTTTTTCAAATGAATGAATTATTTATTTATTTTTTTCCACCTTCCGCTGAAATGGAGTCAGTAATCACACGAACATCTGTTGAGGAAGAAGATAATGGCCGCTGAAGGCTGCTTGCTTTTACGTTGTGTTTGCTGTGTGCGCACGTGTGTGTGTGTGTGTGTGTGTGTGTGTGTGTGTGTGTGTGTGTGTGTGTGTGTGTGTGTGTGTGTGTGTGTTTATCAGAAAGTGCACACGTCGGGTTTTATAAAGCGACTCGATTTCTGTTCGCCGTGTTTTTTATTTTTTTTCTCCAGAAGTTGACTGTGGACTTTGAGCAACAGTAACCGAGCTGCGTGTAATTGCATCTCATTACGTTAATCCGCTTGTTTGAACACCTGCTCTAAAAGGATTTGGGAGCAACACACACACACACACACACACACACACACACACACACACACACACACACACACACACGCTCGACCATTTGGGCCGCCATTTCAGCAAGTGTGTGGGTTTTTTCCCTCTTGCTCAAAAATGTGTAAAAATGTGAAGCTGTCACTGCCGCCTGATGAGGAAAGTGTCTAAACGATCTGCACTCATCATCATCATCATCATCATCATCATCATCATCATCATCATCTGTATCATCATCATGTGGGGCTTTAGACGCTTTTATTGTAAACAATGCCATTTATTTCTCCTGTCACACAATGCAGATCTGCTTGCTAAACACACACCTGCTAGCTAGTTTAGAGCTACACGGCTAGGCAGAAAACTAACCATACCTTCATTACTGCACCCGAGCGAGCATCGTTTTGATCTTTCAATTATCTAGGATCGCTGACTCACTTTCTGATGCTAACAACACTCTTAGCCTAGCAGGCTAGTTTCTCCTTCCGCTAAGCGCCCGGGTTTTTAGTTTTCCTCCACGTTAAAGTCGTTCCCTTATTATTTATGTGTTTTTCCTGTTCAGGAGACAAAAGTCGCTGCTCCAGAGACGAACGATCGAAGTGATGAAAAAGGATGTAAGCCTTCGACCGGTTGCCTAGCAACAACAACAAAAAAATTGCATCTACACATTAAGTCAGATTCAAATAATACAAAAATAAAGAAGGTTTCATGTCGTTATAATAAAAATATTTTTGCTTCTGTTGTATAAACGTAGCTATAAATCTAGCTAAAAGTCACGGGGTGTGAGCGACGGAGCCTCGCTGTTCATCTTCACTGCTGACTTAATAATGAATAAATCTTATTTTTTTTTAGAAATCCTTTTTTTATTTCCTTTTGTTTGTTCACTATAAATAAATTAAGAGCACCCATCCATATATATCTATCATTATAGATATTGTTTCTCACAGTATGTATTATTATGTATTAATTAATTAATAATTAATGTTATAATTTAATTCATAAACTAATTGACATTTTACACATTCACACGTTTATTTGTTTAATCTGCCGGCGCTCTTTATACCTTTCCCAAATAGTAGCTATTTATTTATTTATTTATTTATTTATTTATTTATTTATTTATTTGTACACAGTTCTTCCTTCCTTTCTTCCCCTTTCCTTCCTTCCTTCCTTCCTTCCTTCCCAGACAGTAGTTATATATTTTTCATTAATTTAAATTTTAAAAATTAAGTTGATTTTTTAATATGTTCAGCTGCTTTACTATAAAATGGAATAATATTTATTTATATTATTTCCCTCTGTTTTTTTTTATATATATATATTTAATTTC
>NC_062534.1:24827469-24832469 GCF_022655615.1 Tachysurus fulvidraco
TACAAACTAGCACCTGTGTGTGTGTGTGTGTGTGTGTGTGTGTGTGTGTGTGTGTGTGTGTGTGTGTGTGTGTGTGTGTGTGTACACCGACTCATTGTACCTTAAGTATTTAACCTAGTGAACCAGAGTTCATGTATTTAATGATAGAGAATTAAAAGCACTTTTGTACGTCGCTCTGAATAAAAGAGTCTGTCACGTGCTGTCAATGTAAATGTCTTTAAGCTTCAGCAGAAGGATTCAGTCAGCAGTACAACTCTTTCATCTCTCCACGATGTCGGCATTTTATAAAAGAGATGAACAGAAATGAAATGTGTTAAATATGAAACGATCGTCATCGGTGCTAACGGCAGTTCACGCTACATACGATCTGTAAACAAATTCTTCCTTTATGTAATCTGTCACTACTGTGTCCAGCGAAAAGATTTCACGTCTTCAGCTCTGACAAAGACAAGGTGATAAATAAGGCTCATAGTTTTATAGTAAATTATCCTCTGAAAGGTTTAGCGGAAATTGTATTAGCCAACATCTTCAACCTACTTCCTGTAATAAGTTATTTATTGTCAGGTCTACGGTTTTTACTCCTCAACTAAAATGATTCGGGGGCCCCCTGGCACCATCTCAGGGCCCCCAGTTTGAGAAACACTGACCTAGACTACTTGTTCTGAGCGGGTGTTGTCAGTGAACTGGGGCCCCCTGGCACCATCTCAGGGCCCCCAGTTTGCTGTAAAACTGTTAGCTAAGTTACAGACACTGATGACAAACTCCTGCTGATGATCTGGGAAACGTCTCTAACAGCAGTCACGATGTCATTGTTTGTGTCAAACAAGTTGTGATTTTGTTGTAACATTAAACAGGAGATCATGACTTACTCTGTGCTCAAAGTGATGCTCGCAGCTCCAGTGCTTTTCTCTGTGGGGGAACGAGGACGATGATGAACAATTCCAGGACCTGCTTTTTTTTTCATTGGTTGTTGTGTTAAATCTTACCCAGATACAATAGTGCTATTTTCTGATTGGCTGTTGTGTAGCCTCTTGTTTTGATTGGCTGATAAGTGTCAGGCTCGACTAAGAACCTCGGGGGAGACGCGCTTGGTTCCTGCCCGTTTCCATAGAGACAGCGGTGCGGACCGATATACGTTTTGGGCACTGCGGCTTATTAAATATATGATAAATAGTCAAAAAGTTTTTCCGCGTGAGAATTAAGATGTGTGGCGGGAGAGCGTGAGAAAAGACCGACATGCGGGACGTCACTCTCACTGCGTGACACATAAGAGCCCTGTAGATAGAAGGCCGTTATAAGACGGCACATTATCATTGTAATAAGATGCACAAACAGCAGTTAGTTAATCAAATAAACTACATCCCTAACCAAACACAGATCGTCTTTTTGTATCTAGCTAGCTACTGTATCCATCGGCAATTAGCTTGCTACCACAAAATAAGCTGTTATTACCTGGTACAAACAGGAAGTATATACCATATCAGCTCCATGCTAATACCCATTAGCTACACGAGCCATGAAATGAAATTGGAAATAAAAAAACTTCTGCACAAGACAAACACTAGAATTATCAGATAGCATCACAATACTCTAGTACAGCACCAAGCACTTTTTTTTAATGTTAGCTAACTTTTAGCTACTTAAGCTACATAACGCAGATTAAAGTGTGACATCATAAATCAGCTATGAGACATTCATTCATTCATTCGTTCATTCATTCATTCATCTTCTACCGCTTATCCGAACTTCTCGGGTCACAGGAAGTCTGTGCCTATCTCAGGCGTCATCGGGCATCGAGGCAGGATACACCCTGGACGGAGTGCCAACCCATCACAGGGCACACACACACTCATTCACTCACACACTCACACACTCACACACTACGGACAAATTTGCAGAGATGCCAATCAACCTACCATGCATGTCTTTGGACCGGGGGAGGAAACCGGAGTACCCGGAGGAAACCCCCGAGGCACGGGGAGAACATGCAAACTCCACACACACAAGGCGGAGGTGGGAATCGAACCCCCGACCCTGGAGGTGTGAGACTAACCACTAAGCCACCGTGTCCCAGCTACAAGACATTTTTTCCCCAAATAAACTACCCCAGTGTGAAAGAGATCAGTCATAACATTAACACCAGTAACAGGTGAAGTGAAGAACATTGATGATCTCAATACTATGGCACCTGTCAGGAGGTGTAACACAGCAATGAACACTCAGTTCAGAGCTGCAGTTGGTGGTTCTGGCCTAGGGAAAGAACGCTTATGGAGACGTTTCCAGACCACAGCTATAAGACTACAGACTGTAGTTCAGGTGTGTAGGATGTGTATGGGATCCTTCAAGATCTTTCCTGCTCTGGTCCTGTACCATTTCATGCAGATGTCCTGCAGGGACCCGGAGAGCCTCTAAAGGTCTGCAATGATGTTTTTAGTTATGGTCTCTGTCATAGGTGTTGAGCTTCCTCAGATGATGGAGATGGTCTTATGTAAAGTATTATGGTTCATGAGCTGCAGTTTCTCACTCCGTCCACCAGGGTCTGGTTGAACGTCCACATGCGGATCTTTATTCTTGTTGATGTATTTAACAGGAACTGCTGGAACAGGGGGGCACGGTGGCTTAGTGGTTAGCATGTTCGCCTCACACCTCCAGGGTCGGGGGTTCGATTCCCGCCTCCGCCTTGTGTGTGTGGAGTTTGCATGTTCTCCCCGTGCCTCGGGAGTTTCCTCCGGGTACTCCGGTTTCCTCCCCCGGTCCAAAGACATGCATGGTAGGTTGATTGGCATCTCTGGAAAATTGTCCGTAGTGTGTGTGTGTGTGTGTGTGTGTGTGTGTGTGTGTGTGTGTGTGAGTGAATGAGAGTGTGTGTGCCCTGTGATGGGTTGGCACTCCATCCAGTGTGTATCCTGCCTCGATGCCCGATGACGCCTGAGATAGGCACAGGCTCCCCGTGACCCGAGAAGTTCGGATAAGCGGTAGGAAATGAATGAGTGAGAGAACAGTTAGATAGCTAGTTAGCTACGGTGGTGACAGCCATGTTTCCTCACACACTTTGATGTAAGCATTAGGATGGGGGTCTGAGGGAATCTCACGCTTCATCATGATCTTCTGAGTAAAATCTGAACATTGTTCTTCAGTGCCGTAAATAGATGTCAGATGTCGTCAGCGGCCAACGATAAACAGGTTTACAAATATGCAGCGCAGGAAGTGTTTGCAATGCAAAGTATCTACCCACAGACGCACACACACACACACACACACACACACACACACACACACACACACACACACACACACACACACACAAACTCCACGTGCTAATTGGCAGCATTTTCTGACAGCTGGCTATTAACATAAGTAACTCATCTGAATGGCAAAAACACCCTCTATCTATCTATCTATCTATCTATCTATCTATCTATCTATCTATCTATCTATCTATCTATCTATCTATCTATCTATCTATCTATCTATCTATCTATCTATCTATCTATCTATCCTTTCTTTTCACACATGAAAAATTCCACACATTTTTGGGGTTTGTGGATTTACGGAGCACGTGTTATACACGTCCATGCGAGTGAGCCGTTGCTATAGAAACGACAGCTTCTTCAAACAAGCGCATCAAGATAACCCTGCGCTATTGTCCGAGCTGCTATTCTAGAGAACTAATCACCAATCAGGTTGGATTCTGACCAATCAGATTACAGTATGGGATTTCTGTAAATTGTGCTATAACAGAGCTCACGTGACGAACCGATCACCTCGTCCCGGTCCTGATGTGTCCAGATGTTTTTTTTTTTTTTTTTGCATGTACCTGTGCGACGGGGTTTTTACGCACTACACCCTCAGCACTCTGGTGTGTCATCGGTGACATTTTTGGAGCTGTGGGAAAACGCGACACTTTCCTTTCCTTCAATTTAACACAGTCGTGTTTGGGACGAAACCTTTATATTTATAGGAGCGTCGCAGGACGGAGCCGATTTAAATGCCAGTCTCTCCTCCCAAGCAATAATAAGTGCGATTAAATTGCTGTCTATGTTCAACAAAGAAATTGGAAAATGACGTTAGATTTTGCTTTAGCGTTAATGTTATCCACTTAGGGGACGGTGGCGGCTGCAGGGACGCACAACCTGCCATTTTACATTTCCATAATTTGCTCCAAAAAACAGAAAAAAGAAGTACCCCGAAGGGAGAGATTTTCCGAGCTGAGTGTACTATTTACTCCCCCATTGTGTAGCAGCGGTATTGTGCAGAGTCCTGCTTTCACACTTTGGTGTGTGTGTTTGTGTGTGTTGTACACATTCGTGCATTTGCATGATTGTTGTATAGCGCTGCATTTAGGGTTTTTTGCGATATTGTACAATAGCGAGTGTTTTGTGCAAATGTGACAATTTTAGTTCTCCACTTTTCAACACAGGAGGGATTTCAGAGCGTTTAGGGTGTGTGTGTGTGTGTGTGTGTGTGTGTGTTTGTGTGTGTGTGTGTGTGTGTGTGCGATACACACAACTTAGGGTCTGAAAATAAAGTAAAGCACCAGAACAGAGACTCTTACTGACATGCTTACGTGATAGATATATTACAGACATGTTTACTGACAAGTTTACGTGATGGATTTATTACAGACTTTTACTGGCATGTTTACTGGCATGTTTACTGGCATGTTTACTGACATGTTTACTGACATGTTTACTGTTATGTTTACTGATATGTTTACATGATAGGTTCATTACAGACATGTTTACAGACATGCTTACTGACATGTTTACTGACATGTTTACGTGAATGATTTATTACAGACATGTTTACTGACATGTTTACTGAAATGTTTACTGACATGTTTACATGATATGTTTACTGAAATGTTTACTGACATGTTTACATGATATGTTTACTGAAATGTTTACTGACATGTTTACATGATATGTTTACTGACATGTTTACTGACAAGTTTACGTGATGGATTTATTACAGACATGTTTACTGACATGTTTACGTGA
>NC_062534.1:24842469-24879969 GCF_022655615.1 Tachysurus fulvidraco
ATAATGATTTATAATCCCACTCTCAGTGTTTATAATGATATATAATCCCACTCTCAGTGTTTATAATGATATATAATCCCACTTTTTGTGTTTATAATGATTTATAATCCCACTCTCAGTGTTTATAATGATTTAAAATCACACTCTGTGTTTACAATAATTTATAATCCCACTCTCAGTGTTTATAATGATATATAATCCCACTCTCAGTGTTTATAATGGTATATAATCCCATTCTCAGTGTTTACAATGATTTATAATCCCACTCTCAGTGTTTATAATGATTTATAATCCCACTCTCAGTGTTTATAATGATTTAAAATCACACTCTGTGTTTACAATGATTTATAATCCCACTCTCAGTGTTTATAATGATATATAATCCCACTCTCAGTGTTTATAATGATATGTAATCCCACTCTTAGTGTTTAAAATGATTAATATGCAAGCTCTCAATGATTGTAATGATTTATAATCCCACTTTTTGTGTGTATAATGATATATAATCCTACTTTCAGTATATATAATGATTTGTAATCCCACTCTCAGTATATAATCCCACTCTGAGTGTTTATAATGATTTATTAACCCACTATTTGTGTTTTATAATCCCACTATTCTTTCAGTCTGGTTCCTCTTCAGGTTTCTTCTTCCCTCACCAGAGTCTTTCTCTTGAATGATAAATGAAAAGTAGATTTATATAATTATATAAAGTAGAACTTGGCACTGAATTTTGTTAAGCTCTGGCAGTGTTCCTCCTGTTCCTCCTCACACAAAGGAGCAGAACTCGGTCCTGCTGCTGGTTTGTTGCTCTTCCTGTCCAGTTCTCCTCGTGTATCACCCCAGCTCCTGGTATCTCCTCCATGTTCTTGTAAATGATCATAAGATCATAACTGATCCACAATCACGTATGTTTCTAAGCGAACAGATCGATATCTCTAACGTTCGGTGTTGTACTGTGATGATTTAGTACATGACCTGTACATGTGTAAATGGTAATAAACAAACAAACAAACAAACAAATAAGTACATAAAAAATTATGGTTAACAAAATAGCACAAGACTGGACCTAAGTGTGGAAAATAAGAATGTGAAAATGAAATCGTGGGAAAACAGATAGATCAAACATAAAAATACAAAAATCGCACAGAATTGGACGAATCATGTGATTTAATATCTAAAAAATAATTCACACAATAACACCAGTGTCCCACACATTCATTCATTCATTCATTCATTCATTCCCTACCGCTTATCCGAACTTCTCTGGTCACGGGGAGCCTGTGCCTATCTCAGGCGGCATCGAGGCAGGATACACCCTGGACGGAGTGCCAACCCATCACAGGGCACACACACACTCATTCACTCACACACTCACACTACGGACAATTTTCCAGAGATGCCAATCAACCTACCATGCATGTCTTTGGACCGGGGGAGGAAACCGGAGTACCCGGAGGAAACCCCCGAGGCACGGGGAGAACATGCAAACTCCACACACACACAAGGTGGAGGTGGGAATCGAACCCCCAACCCTGGAGGTGTGAGGCGAACGTGCTAACCACTAAGCCAACGTGCCCTCCTGTCCTACACATGAAAGGTTAAAAACTAAAAGGGTGTAATAAAGTTCACCCAAAAAAAGAATGATGTGAAAATGAAAACTGAGAGCGACAGAAGAAAATGTGACAAGAAACCAAGCACATGTGCAAAAGTAAAGCCCTGACACGTGACACATGACACGTGTTGTTTTTTTTCCTCGTAACCGTGTGTTATCTGAGGAACGAGAAACACAAAGCCGAGCAATTTTTTTCCCTACGCTTTTTCTGTACAGAGAACTTTTAAAAGTTTTTTGAAAATGTCAACTGCGAGTTCTTAATGGTGCAGAATCTCAAAAAGGCTAATCTTTTTGTGTCTTTTTTTTTTTTTTTTTTTTTTTAAAAAAAAAACCCTTTTAGAACCTTTTTTGTCCAATTACAGGTCCAACCAGCACCAGAATGAGGATGATGAAGATGAAGATGATGAAACGTAGAGCGGCGCAAGATGACGTCTAATTCTATGGGTCATGTTTTAAAAATAAAATAAAAAAACAGCCTGGAGGGCACTTCAGGCGTTTTTACCCCGATGGGAGACGGGCTTCCTGGGTCCTCGTAGATGACGGCGCTTTGTTACGGCGGACGGGTTGAAGGGTCGAGGCCGATGGAGAGCAAGTTGGGTGAGTTAGCAAATGGACCTCAAGTAGGCTCCTGCTTCTCGGCTCTTAGTGCTTCGCCGAAGGCCGCTAAAAGCCCGAGCGGACCAGAAGGGTTCTGTGAAGAAATCGAGAGGAGGAAAAAAAACGGTCTAAAAGGAAAGATGTGAATCATGTTAAAAACAAAAAAAGCACAGAATGAAAGCCTGTTATTTGGGAAACTGTAGGACTGAAACTCACGCTGTCATCTTATACAAATTTGTTGAGCACCTTACCTCAGAGAGAGAGAGAGAGAGAGAGAGAGAGAGAGAGAGAGAGAGAGAGAGAGAGAGAGAGAGAGAGAGAGCACTCCAAATTCAGACATATTACATTAACCTGGATGTTTTTTTTCTCCTCGTTCATGGTCACAGCATGCCATTTGCAAATTACAACTTATATAATTCTAGCGAGCCGGTCTCCACATACTCGGGTCAGGATAATTGGGTACAGAGCCATTATCATACACTCAAGGCCAAGTAGACCGTGCAGGCTTCCTTCTGTGCTCCGCTTCCTTTTTTTTCCCATCATTCTTCTTTTTTTCAATTTCCAAGCACTCAAAACCCATATTGAAGAAAAGAGCACTAAATGAATTTCAGACAAAAATGAGACTTTACCTGATGTCGTAGCTTTTGATAATCTTCATCAGAATTACTGAAGCACTATTTCAGCTCCACTTCAAAGCTTTAACCCTCGACTCCCTTTCTTTTCCTTTTTTGTTTTTCGCTCCGCACTTCATATTCGTCCTCTCGGGGACCGGGAAGGAAACGGATTGGACACGAGAGCTTTAATGCAGAGTGGAAATGTGGAGTATTACACGCTTGTTTGTAGGGAGATCACACACACTCATTAACCTCAAATCCTGGAGTTAATGAATGATTTTTAAACCTTATTATTATTATTATTATTATTATTATTATTATTATTATTATTATTATTATTAGTAGTAGTAGTAGTAGTAGTAGTAGTAGTAGTATCTAATTAATTAATTAATTAATTAATTTATTTATTTATTAATTATTATTATTATTATTATATTTAATTATTATTATTAGTAGTAGTAGTAGTATTAATATTAATTACTATTGTTATTATTATTATTATTATTATTATTAAAACAAGCTGATATATAAAAAAAATGTTTTTGAATTAAATGATAACAAAATTCCTTCTAATCAAAATCTAGGGCTGAGCAAATGTATAAAATGACACAATTATTAACAGAACAATCAAAACAACCAAAGCTCTCGTGCGATACAAACATGTCACATTTACTTGGTAAAAATGAATGAACAAAAACAAAATATAGTGAAAACACAGATAACGCCTTGTTTAAACCACTGTTGTTTGGGTCAGACTTTGTGTCCAGGTCTTCATCAGTGAACATCTGAAGACTTCAGCAGGAAGGAATTAGTGTTAAGTCTGTAATGAACTCACAAATATCTCTGACCTGTTGGTTCCTCAGGAGCTCTCGGTTACACAATTCCACTGGACTACAAACTGCTGTAGAAATGACATGTAGAAATTATTTACATTAACATTATTTACATTAACATTATGTACATTAACATTATTTACATTAACATTATGTACATTAACATTATGTACATGAACATTATTTACATTGACATTATTTACATTGACATTATTTACATTAACATTATGTACATTAACATTATTTACATTAACATTATGTACATTAACATTATTTACATTAACATTATTTACATTAACATTATGTACATTAACATTATTTACATTAACATTATTTACATAGACATTATTTACATGAACATTATTTACATTGACATTATTTACATTGACATTATGTACATTAACATTATTTACATTAACATTATGTACATTAACATTATTTACATTAACATTATGTACATTAACATTATTTACATTAACATTATTTACATAGACATTATTTACATTAACATTATTTACATAGACATTATTTACATTAACATTATGTACATTAACATTATTTACATTAACATTATGTACATTAACATTATTTACATTAAAATTATTTACATTAACATTATTTACATTAACATTATGTGCATTAACATTATTTACATTAACATTATTTACATAGACATTATTTACATGAACATTATTTACATTGACATTATTTACATTGACATTATGTACATTGACATTATTTACATTAACATTATGTACATTAACATTATGTACATTAACATTATGTACATTGACATTATTTACATTAACATTATGTACATTAACATTATTTACATGAACATTATTTACATTAACATTATGTACATTAACATTATGTACATTAACATTATGTACATTAACATTATTTACATTAAAATTATTTACATGAACATTATTTACATGAACATTATTTCCTGTCCAGTGTCACTCAAATGAAGATGAGGTTCAACTTCTGACTCTGGTTCCTCACAAGGTTCCTCTTCCTCGTATCATCTCAGGGAGTTTTTCCTCACCACCGTCACCTCAGACTCGATCGTTAGGGATCAATGTTATAAAGAGATGAAATGTTTATTGTGTTTCTTTACTTCTGTAAAGCTGCTTTGGCAAAATGTGAACTGTTAAAAGTGTAATACAATAAATTGAATCGAATTGAATTGAATAAGAGTGTGTGTGTGTGTGTGTGTGTGTGTGTGTGTGTGTGTGTGTGTGTGTGTGTGTGTGTGTGTGTGTGTGAGTGAATGAGAGTTTGTGTGTGCCCTGTGATGGGTTGGCACTCCGTCCAGGGTGTATCCTGCCTCGATGCCCGATGACGCCTGAGATAGGCACAGGCTCCCCGTGACCCGAGAAGTTCGGATAAGCGGTAGGAGATGATAAGAAGATGAATGAATGAATGAATGAATGAATGAATGAATGAATGAATGAATGATATAATAACAAAGTTCAAATATTTTTGTATATTAACGTCATAGTCATTTACTTTAACCTTCTGCAAAACTAGCACAGTTAACTGGTTAAACACTAACCTGATATGGGTTAAAGGATCTAAAGGAATACTGTGGACACTTTTGTAAGACAGCAACGTTTATAAATCTGATCCAAACTCAATGTAGTGTAATAAAAATGGAGAAATAAAATGTATTTACGTATGTATTTGTATATATAAGTAGACATGATTGACATGATCCTGTGTGTGTGTGTGTGGAGGCTTTATACATACATGCTGATGTACAAAATATTAATAAGATGAAGCTCTTCCTTTGTTGAAATCCATTTTTTTATGTTGTTCCTCTTCTGGAGGGCAGGTTTCTGCTAATTGTAGCCGACATAAAAACATCTTCGTCGCTCCGAAATTTCTAACCTCTGCCCAATCACGGCGAACCTCCAGTACTTTCTGACATGAAAGCATCTCCATGGCTAATGTTCGGTTTTAAAAGAATGACCTTTTTCATAATCATTATGGAAATAGGCTTGTCGGAGGATGTCAATTGACATTTTGAAATGGTGTGTTAATTTCATAATTCTGCAGAAAATTGGGCCAGCGCCCCATCGAGCAGCCGTATGAAAAGGTCTATTTACAAAATTCAAATGTTCACCAGAATGTTTTAAACATCCGTCCGTCTGTCTGTCCATTTTCTCCATCAATAGCAGAAAGGACCGGGAGGAGGAGGGGGAGGAAGCCGAGCTCTTCTTCCTCGACTTCACCTTTTCAGTGTAATTTGTTAATGGTGGAGCTTTTTTTTTCACCATGCATTAGACCTCTTTTTGACTTTTATATTTACTCACGAATCTCTCCGGATTAAACCCTGTACAAGATAATTGCTCTGAGTGTCCTGGCTTCTAGAAGCTTCTCTGCAGGTTGCAGTTCTGTTTATTTGTCTAGACTACAGCGCTTCTTATTGTGGTGTGTAAACTCCGCCCCTTTTATTCCAAGATTTAGGAAGTGACTAATTAGTGAATATATATTATATTATATTATATTATATTATATTATATTATATTATATTATATTTATCTCATCTTAGCTACTTATTTTTTTTAGCTTGTCCCAGACACACTTTTTTGTAATGTTTGTTGAAAAATTGTCAGATCAGTCGACCATTTTTTAAACTGTTTACTCTTATTAGAGTTACTACATTTATAAATAAATAAATAAACTAAATCTCTCTTTACATACATTAGCTATAGAAAAGATAAAGTGCATTAAAATAAACCTGCACTACTGTCAGAGCTGCAATTATTAATCTGAGGATTAATTAACACTTTCTGACCAATCAGAATCTAGGGATCCGGTGTCACTGCTGTAGAGTAAGACACACCCCTATGGGCGGGGCATCGAGTCAAGTCAAGAAGGTTTTATTGTCATTACAACCATATATAGCTGCTACATAAAACAAAGACAGAGCTATAAGGACTTAGTAAGTTAGTCCTAGATACATAAAGTGGTGTATACCCAAAAGACAGTAAACAGAAACAGTGCCTGTGTAAATACTGTATGTTCAGACAATATTGCGTGCAGAAATATTGTACAGTGTGTGCAAAAGGACGGAAATATTGTACAGTGTGTGCAAAACGACGGAAATGATTAGACAGTGTTTGCAAAACGGCGGAAATGATTAGACAGTGTTTGCAAAGAGCAAAAAAGTAAAAAAAAGTGTGCAAAACATCATGGAAACAGTTTGATGGATGTAAGCAGCATGTAAACAGGTTGATGGATGTATATTGGAAGTGTGTGTATTTAGTGTAAATCTGTTCATTCCATACAGATGATGTGTGTGTGTTGTGCTCAGTACAGTTCAGTTCAGTTATTAAGGAATCCGATGGCTTGTGGGACGAAACTGTTACACAGTCTGGTCGTGAGGCCCGAATGCTTCGGTGCCTTTTTCCAGACGGCAGGAGGGTGAAGAGTGTGTGTGAGGGGTGTGTGGGGTGAAGAGTGTGTGTGTGAGGGGTGTGTGGGGTGAAGAGTGTGTGAGGGGTGTGTTTGGGGTCATCCACGATGCTTTCGGCTTTGCGGATGCAGCGTGTGGTGTAAGTGTCCATGATAGAGGGAAGAGAGACTCCAATGATCTTCTCAGCTGTCCTCACATTCCGCTGCAGGGTCCTGTGATCCGAGATCGTTCGGTTCCCAAAGCAGACAGTGATACATCTGCTCATGATGCTCTCAATGGTCCCTCTGTAGAACATGGTCAGGATGGGGGGAGGGAGATGTGCCTTTCTCAGCCTTCGTAGGACGCTGCTGGGCTTTCTTGGTGACGGAGCTGGTGTTGAGTGAGCAGGTGAAGTTCTCCGCTGAACTAAAGTCTACGAATGTATGTTCTATTCATATGCTCTAGAGAACATTTAATTGGACAAACAATAATGAAGGAGAGTAAAATTAAAACCTAGTAAAAGTGTTTGATTATTATTATATTATTGGGGTCCATAACACTTCTCTGATCTGGTTTAATTATCCCATAAGAAGTTAAATCATTTTTTTAATCTTAGAAACCATATGCACGTATGTAAATAACGTTAACTGCAATTCCTGATGAAATACTAAACAAAACGTTTATATGTACAATGAAATGTATGTTTACATCATTGTGTATTTGAGCGTGACGCTCCTCCGTACCTGCAGGTGGCGCTGCGCACAGAAACAGCTTTGATCCCATTGCCCAAACGTTAGATAGTGCGCATGCGCAGTGACCACCCGGACCCGCTGAGTAGCTGTAGCAGCACATCAACACAATACTGAGATTTATTTTAATTTAAATCTAATGGTTTATTTTGATGACTTTCGAATGGAACCCGGAGTAAAAAAGTCTGTCTTGGGGATAAACGACTCGACGTGAGTTTCAGGTTTACTTTATGAAGTTATTTATGACATAAGAATTGAACATAATGTCGCTTTGTGCTGTTTAAAACTTTATTAATGACTGAAGAAGTAAATAAACATTTTACTGTCAGTGTTTTAGTCCTGAGGGGCTGTTGTACATGTACCGAGGGGCTGTTGTACATGTACCGAGGGGCTGTTGTACATGTACCGAGGGGCTGTTGTACATGTACCGAGGGGCTGTTGTTCATGTACCGAGGGGCTGTTGTACATGTACCGAGGGGCTGTTGTACATGTACCGAGGGGCTGTTGTACATGTACCGAGGGGCTGTTGTTCATGTACCGAGGGGCTGTTGTACATGTACCGAGGGGCTGTTGTTCATGTACCGAGGGGCTGTTGTACATGTACCGAGGGGCTGTTGTACATGTACCGAGGGGCTGTTGTACATGTACCGAGGGGCTGTTGTACATGTACCGAGGGGCTGTTGTACATGTACCGAGGGGCTGTTGTACATGTACCGAGGGGCTGTTGTACATGTACCGAGGGGCTGTTGTACATGTACCGAGGGGCTGTTGTACATGTACCGAGGGGCTGTTGTTCATGTACCGAGGGGCTGTTGTACATGTACCGAGGGGCTGTTGTACATGTACCGAGGGGCTGTTGTACATGTACCGAGGGGCTGTTGTTCATGTACCGAGGGGCTGTTGTTCATGTACCGAGGGGCTGTTGTACATGTACCGAGGGGCTGTTGTACATGTACCGAGGGGCTGTTGTACATGTACCGAGGGGCTGTTGTTCATGTACCGAGGGGCTGTTGTACCGAGGGGCTGTTGTACCGAGGGGCTGTTGTACATGTACCGAGGGGCTGTTGTACATGTACCGAGGGGCTGTTGTACATGTACCGAGGGGCTGTTGTTCATGTACCGAGGGGCTGTTGTTCATGTACCGAGGGGCTGTTGTACATGTACCGAGGGGCTGTTGTACATGTACCGAGGGGCTGTTGTACATGTACCGAGGGGCTGTTGTACATGTACCGAGGGGCTGTTGTACATGTACCGAGGGGCTGTTGTACATGTACCGAGGGGCTGTTGTTCATGTACCGAGGGGCTGTTGTTACGTATCTTAGTACATATACTTCATATACATTATACACACACACATATATACTAATATATATATATATATATATGTATATATATGTATATATATATATATATATATATATATATATGTATATATATGTATATATACACACACACACACACACAGTTATATATATATATACACACACACACGCACACATATAATATACATACACATATACAAATATAAAGTATATACATACACATATACATACATACATATAAGTCAACTCAAGAAGGTTTTATTGTCATTACAACCATATATAGCTGTTACAGTACACAGTGAAATGAGACAACGTTTCTTCAGGATTGTGGTGCTACATAAAAAAAAAAGACAGAGCTATAAGGACATGTAAGTAGTCTTAGCCACATAAAGTGCAACTGTGCAACCTGGTGCAAACAGTGCAGGACAAGACCAACAAGACAGTACAGGACAAAAGACTGTAGACAAAAAGTTACAATACAAAAAATACAATACACAAAAGACAATAAACAGTAACAGAAACAGCGCCGACCGAGTGTGTACTGTCCGGTGTGTATACTGTGTGTGAATACTGAATGTTCAAACAATATTTCGTGCAGTAACATTAGAAAGAACACAGTTTTTTAGCAGCTGCTCCTTGAGATAACTTCTTGTCCTAGTGAGAACTCTGGCAGCTGCATTTTGGACTAACTGTAACCTATTTATTAAAGATGCAGGACAACCACCTAGTAATGCATTACAATAGTCCAGTCTAGAGGTCATGAAGGCATCAACTAGCTTCTCAGCATCAGATACAGACAGGATGTTTCTCAGCTTGGTGATATTTCTAAGGTGGAAGAAGGTTTTGTTTGTAATATTGTGATATGATTTTAAAGACAAGTTACTGTCCAATAAACACCAGGGCCCGTATCCCTAAAGATTCTGAGAATCCTCTCAGAAAGCTCCTAACTTAACCTAAAAATTCCTTGCCAGGAGTTTTAGCTTAGAAGTGATTCCAAAACATTTTCAGTGAACTCGGAGCAAGGAATGGATGGAAAATCCTATCTTAGTGAGGAGGTGTGGTTGACCCCGTTGCTAGGTATGACTCATCATTTCAAAAGCCGTGATTGGCCGATCCTACAAGTTTGATGAAAATGAACTTTTGGTGATAATGAGCAAAGGATGTACCCTCAAATCAATAAACATAATTATACACTCTAATCTTATGCAGACTGTAATTGTAAATAATATTTCACATTCAAGAAAATATCTGGAAAATGAATAGTAAGCTGTAGGGGTTATAGCCTAACATTAGAATCTAAAATATGTGTAAACTTAAGCTCATTACACCCTGTTCAAATAACGATTCGTGTCTTATTTGCTCATATTAATATCCTAGCTGGCATATATTGTACTTTCACTCCCATATGGACCCCATTGAAAACAAGATGGCCTACCTCAGGGGGCTGTCCTTAATGAAGTAGAAATTACAACGTTACAACTCAGTGTGGTCTTAACGAGGGTAACACGGCTCAGCTTTTATCAATGTCTGTGATTACTTTCTTCTCCGGTGTAATAGCGTTGTGGCGTCGAGTTGGTGAAGTAATTGCATCTCTAAGGAGATCCACCACAAACATGATTCCTGCACGATCCAATCTGTAGCATCTCAATAATTCCCTGTCATCCAGTGTTTGCAGGACATCTCTTCTGCCTCCTCTGTTGGCCATTTTGTGCAGCTGCTTAGGCGAACTCTTAAGCCACTAAAAGTCCTCTTCCCTGCTCTTAGCAGATCTCACCTTAGGAGCCCTTTTAAACGCTAGGAATCTTGAGGAATAGCGTTTATATTAACTGGGATTTTCGTGTCACTTTTAGGGGAAATTCTAAGAAAATGTCATGACTTTGAGAATTTTCTTAGGATTTGGCCGCTTTAGGGATACGGGCCCAGGTCTTTCACTGTCGAGCTACTAGTAACAGTACATCCCTCTAAATGGGAGTTGAAGTCTGAGAGCTTCTGAAAGTTTTTGGACTGATAAGTAGTATTTCTGTCTTAATGCATGCATGTATACTGAGAATAGCAGAGGTCCTAGAACTGATCCTTGAGGGACCCCTTAATTAACTGGCAATAAACTGTTTAATTCTACAAAATTGTACCGGTCAGACAGGTAGGATCTAAACCAACTTAAAGCCTGTCCCTGAAAACTTGTGTAATTTTGTAAGTGATCTAGAAGAATGTTGTGTCGAATGCAGCACTAAGGTCAAGTAGAACTAATAAGGACATACAGTTTCTGTCCGAAGCTAAGAACAAGTCGTTTGTAACTTTAACAAGTGCAGTTTCTGTGCTGTGGTTGGGCCTGAAACCTGACTGAAACTCTTAGAGGATATTGTTCTCCTGTTAGAAGGAGCTCAGGTGGACAGACACAACCTTTTCTAGTATTTTAGACATAAACGTTAGGTGTGAGAGAGGCCTGTAATTTGATAGTTCATTAGGATCTAAATTCAGTTTCTTAACGAGTGGCTTAATAACTGCCAACTTGAAGGATTTAGGGACGTAACCTAAAGATAACCAGGAGTTAATAGTATTGAGAAGAGTCTCACCAGCTTTATATAACACTTCTTACAGTAATTTAGATGGAATGGGGTCTAACACACAAGTTGTTGGTGTAGCTGTAGTGATAAGTTTATCTAACTCTTCCTGTCCTGTACTTGTAAAGCACTGTAGTGGTGAGTGTAGAGCTTCAGGTGAGACTGAGTCACGAGATGCTCTCATGGGATGAATATAGGGTTGCAAAATTCTGGGAATTTTCAAGGCTGGAAACTTTCTATGGGAATTAGCGGGAATATATGGGAATAAACTGGGAATTTTAAGAAAATGCAGAGTTGCCTATAAAAAGGAACGTAAATGTGCTTAAATTGTAGCATAATTTTGTTTAAAACAAAAGATTTAATGCAGTTTAAGTTGAATCTGTACCCTGCGTTCCTCGGTCACTCGCACCCAGCACACTGCTTACTTACCCCTGCAGGTACTTGTGTTCTTTTATAACATCCACAGTAACAATTTATTTTAGGGTCATTTAACTAGTTGCTTATTAGCATGAATATTAATAGAATATTGGCTATTTATTAGTACTTATTAAGCACATATTAATGCCTTATTCTACATTCTTAATCGTACCCAATACCTAAACTTAATAACTACCTTACTAATTAGAATAGATTACAGCAATCGTAGGTAAATATGTTTATTACAATTATTAAGTTTATTATGTTTATTACAAGCATAATAATGTTTATTATTCTTTTGTGTTACTCAAGGAAAGAAGCAATTAAAGCTCTACTTACAATTAAATCAGTCAGGACGTCATTTTTAAATTCGTATTACCTCGCATGCGCGTCTGCTTATGACCAAACTAAATGTATATTTTTGTTTGTATATGATTTAGGGAAATTTATATAAACTATATTTCCAAATAATTCCCATAAATTCCCCAAAAAAATCACGTAAATTCCCATAAAGTTTCCAATTTGGAATATTTCCAAAATTCCCCAGATTAAGTTTCCGGAAATTTACCGGAAACTTTCCGCCCCTTTGCAACCCTACTTGAATATCAATTATTTTTCTCCTGATACTTTCAATTCTATCAGTGAAGAATCTCATAAAGTCCTCACTACTGAACTGTGATGGAATAATGTGTTCAGATATCAGGTTTTTTTTTAAATCTAGCCACTGTGCTAAATAAGAACCTAAGATAGTTTTGGTTATATTTTTATTTCTCCTGATCTCGTCTAAAGAGCTCCTTCAATCAGGGACCAGCTCGTGTTCTCTTTGTCGTGAAGTCTCTGAGCTTTGACTTTATATTGAACCTCTCTTTCCTGCAGCACTTAACCAGTGAGGTACTAAGTGTACTAGAAGTTGTTGAATATTCTGCGTGAAATCTTCAAAAGACTCTGTGATTCGAAACCCAACATCCAGCGCAGTACAGAAACGATCGATGGCCGTTTTCACATCAGTGTATTTGCCGAGATGATCAGACTCCCGCCGATCGGACTCCGACAATCAGACTCCGCCGATCAGAACTCTAATTCAAACGACTCACCAAAATATTTGTGCTTTTGTTTTACACGAGTCGTTTTATGTTTTGTTTCTATCCGTGAAAAGTTTGCGCGGTGATTTTCTTACAGCGTTGTAGACCATTCCGTTTGATGTCTAAATGAAAATCAACAGAATGAATCTTTAGCTGAATTGATTCCAATTAAACGTTTCCACTTTTCTCGAATTTCAGTTGTAGCCGTTCTCTCACGGCACCTTCGGAAGACGAGTTTCCGACCCTGAAGCCTCGTCGCATTCAGAACCAGAACGTGGCGCACAGGTTGGAGCTGCGGCGCATCAGCTCCGGCCGACCGGGTGCTCACTGGTACCGCGTCCGCTGTTTCCACCAGAACCTGTTCCCCAACTTCACCGCCGTGAACGTAGAGAAGCCGCCGTGTTTCCTGCGCAAATTCTCTCCAGACGGCCGCTGCTTTGTTGCGTTCTCCTCGGACCAGACCTCGCTGGAGATCTACGAGTTCCGGGGCTGCCAGGCGGCCGAGGACCTGCTGCAGGACCAGGACGAGGGCCGAGACGGCGAGATTCTGAGCGAGAGCGTGCGAGCCCATTTGTTCTCACGCTTTTTCTCGCTCCTTCACGTAACCAGCGTGGCGTCGAATGGCGAGCATCTGAACCGCGAGTGCAGTTTGTTCACCGACGACGGCCGTTACGTGATTGTGGGCTCGGCGGCGTATCTGCCCGATGAGCCACAGCCGCACTTTTTCGAGGTTTATCGCAACAACGAGGCCGTGACCCCAAACCCACGCTCGCCGCTCGAGGACTACTCGCTTCACATCGTCGATCTGCACACTGGACGCCTCTGTGACACACGCGCCTTTAAATGTGATAAAATCATCCTGTCGCATAATCAGGGACTTTATCTGTACAGGAACATCCTCGCAGTTCTGTCTGTGCAGCAGCAGACCATCCATGTCTTTCAGGTGAGCACAGCATTCAGCTAGTCACAGTGGCCACGCCCCCTTCACTGACAATGACACATGGTGGCCACTCCCCCTTCACTGACAATGACACACAGTGGCCATGCCCCCTTCACTGACAATGACACTCGGTGACCACACCCCTTTACTGACAATGACACACAGTGGCCATGCCCCTTCACTGACAATGACACACGGTGACCACATCCCCTTGACTGACAATCACACACAGTGGCCATGCCACTTTCACTGCCAATGAAAGACACAGAAACCACGCCCCTTTACTGACAATGACACACAGTGACCACGCCCCTTTTCACGGACACACAGTTACCACGCCCCCTTCACTGACACACAGTGGCCATGCCCCCTTCATTGACACACAGTGGCCATGCCCCCTTCATTGACTCACAATGGCCACGCCCCCTTCACTGACACACAGTGGCCATGCCCCCTTCATTGACTCACAATGGGCACGCCCCCTTCACTGACACACAGTGGCCATGCCCCCTTCATTGACTCACAATGGAAATGCCCCCTTCACTGACACACAGTGGCCACACCCCCTGTACTGACACACAGTGGCCACGCCCCCTTCGATGACAATGACAGACACAGAAGTCACATGTGGAACCGGTGGCATGTAAATCTGTATTTATCAGTAAGTGTGTGATGTTATTGTCTCAGTTTGTAACTGTTGTACAACACGTGCGTGCAGGTGACCGCTGAGGGCACGTTTCTGGACGTGCGTACGATCGGCCGGTTCTGTTACGAGGACGACTTGTTGACGCTGTCGGCCGTGTACTCTGAGGCCCAGGTGGAGAGAGCGGCTGGGTTCTCACGCCTCTATAAGGAGAAGAGCATCGGGTCTTTGAAGCACCGCCTGCTGGTGTTCCTGTGGAGACGAGCCGAGCGTGACGGCAGCGCCACCGCAAAACGCCGCTTCTTCCAGTTCTTCGACCAGCTGCGGCAGCTGCGCATGTGGAAAATGCAGCTTCTGGATGAGAATCACCTGCTGATCAAATACACTAGTGAGGACGTGGTGACTCTGCGTGTTACTGACCCCTCACAGGTACACACAGGCACACACACACACACAGGCACACACACACACACACACACACACACACACACACACACACACACACACACACACACACACACACACAGAGGCACATACACACACACACAGGCACACACACAGGCACACAAACACACAGGCACATACACACACACACAGGCACACACAGGCACATACACACACACACACACACAGGCACACACACACACACAGGCACATACACATACACACACACAGGCACACACAGGCACATACACACACACAGGCACACACAGGCACATACACACACACAGGCACACAGGCACACACAGACACAGAGGCACATACACACACACACACAGGCACACACACACAGACAGGCACACACACACACAGGCACATACACACATACACAGGCACATACACACACACACACACACACACACACACACACACACACACACACACACACACACAGGCACACACAGGCACACACACACACACAGGCACATACACATACACACACACAGGCACACACAGGCACATACACACACACAGGCACACAGGCACACACAGACACAGAGGCACATACACACACACACACAGGCACACACACACAGACAGGCACACACAGGCACATACACACACAGGCACATACACACACACACACACACACACACACACACACACACACACACACACACACACACACACACACACACAGGCACAGACACACATACACACACAGGCACATACACACACATACACACATACACAGGCGCATACACACACACACACACACACACACACACACACACACACACACACACACACACACACACACACACAGGCAGAGGCACATACACACACTCACACACACACACATACACATACACACACACACAGGCACATACACACAGGCACATACACACACACACAGGCACATACACACAGGCACATACACACACGCACAGACACACACACACACACACACACACAGGCACAGGCACATACACACACACTCACAAGCACACACAGGCACATACACACACACACTCACAGGCACACACACACATACACACCCACAAACACACAGGCACATACACACAGGTACATACTCACAGGCACATACACACATACACACACACACAGGCACATACACACAAACACATTACATTTACAGCATTTGGCAGACGCCCTTATCCAGAGCGACCTACACACTCGCATACACACACACACATACACACACGCATACACACACACACACACAAACAGAGGCAGACGCATACACACACGCATATACACAGAGGCGAACACATACACTCGCATACACACACACATACACACACACACACACACACACACGCATACACACACTCACATACACACATGCATACACACACACACACACACACTTCAACATCAAGGCTTTACTAAACGAATCAGCTTCACTTCATCACTTTGCTCCACACAGATGAAGAAGATCTGAATGATATTTTTTGATTTCCTTTTTTTTTGCTCTTTATTTTTACACTAAATAACTAAATAACATGAATCATGTAATAATAATGTTTTTATACCAAGTTCTGTTTCTCTTTAACACCCCCCCCCCACCCCCTTCAGCCGTCGTTCTTCGTGGTCTATAACATGGTGAGCACAGAGGTGATAGCAGTGTTTGAGAACACATCAGATCAGCTGCTGGAGCTGTTTGAGAACTTCTGTGATCTGTTCCGTAACGCTACGCTGCACAGTGAGGCAGTTCAGTTCCCCTGCTCCGCCTCCAGCAACAACTACGCCAGACAGGTCCAGCGCAGGTGCTCCATCAAACCCTCACCCTTCTCCATCACCTCCTACATCATAATTTACATACGATTTAAATGGGATTTAGTTCTTTTTTATTTTTTCCATTATTTAAAAGTTTTTAATTCATTAGTAAACCTTTATTTATTTTCACCCGTGTGTGTGTGTGTGTGTGTGTGTGTATGTGTCTGTGTGTATGTGTCTGTGTGTATGTGTCTGTGTGAATGTGTCTGTGTGAATGTGTCTGTGTGTATGTGTCTGTGTGTATGTGTCTGTGTGTGTGTGTCTGTGTGTGTGTGTGTTTCTGTGTGTATCTTTGTGTCTGTGTGTCTCTCTGTGTGTGTCTGTGTGTGTGTGTCTGTCTCTCTGTGTGTGTGTGTGTGTCTGCGTGTGTCTGCGTGTGTGTCTGCGTGTGTATCTGTGTGTGTGTGTGTCTGTTTCTGTGTGTATCTTTGTGTCTGTGTGTGTGTATATATCTGTGTGTATATATCTGTGTGTCTGTGTGTGTCTGTGTGTTTCTGTGTGTATCTTTGTCTGTGTGTGTGTGTGTCTGCGTGTGTGTCTGCGTGTGTATCTGTGTGTGTATGTGTGTGTGTGTGTATCTGTGAGTCTGTTTCTCTGTTTGTGTCTGTGTGTTTGTGTGTATCTTTGTCTGTGTGTGTGTTTGTGTGTGTCTGCGTGTGTATCTGTGTGTGTGTGTGTCTGTGTGTGTCTGTTTCTCTGTTTGTGTTTGTGTGTATCTTTGTCTGTGTGTGTATATATGTGTGTGTATCTCTGTGTGTGTGTGTCTGTGTGTGTGTGTGTGTTAAGGTTTAAGGACACTATAGTGAATGCGAAGTACGGCGGTCACACAGAGGCGGTGCGGCGTTTACTCGGTCAGCTGCCCATCAGCGCTCAGTCGTACAGCAGCAGCCCGTACCTCGACCTCTCACTCTTCAGCTACGACGACAAGTGGGTCTCAGTAATGGAGCGGCCAAAGACCTGTGGAGATCACCCCATACGGTGAGGACACACACACACACACACACACACAGATAAAGAGAGAGAGAGAGAGAAAGATACACAGAGAGAGAGAGAGAGAGAGATATTTATCATTAGCTCCTCACACACCACCTCACACACCACCTCACACACCACCTCACACACCACCTCACACACCACCTCACACACCACCTCACACACCATCTCACACACCACCTCACACACCACCTCACCCACCACCTCACCCACCACCTCACACACCATCTCTCACACCATCTCACACACCACCTCACACACCACCTCACACACCATCTCACACACCATCTCACACACCTGGATAACGCACGAGTTTAATCAGAGCATCTTTCATACGCGACCCTGTGAACACACTGTTACTATGGAAACCATATTGTATAAGTGTGAGTACATTAATATAAACCTGATCTCCAGTCAGAGCTGCTGTTAGAGAGAACTCATCACCACCTGAACACCAATCAGAGAGCAGAGTGATGAAAGATAAAACATGAGACGTTTACATGATGAGGCTTCGGAGCCGCTGGAGTCGAAATGTTCCTCGTGGAGAAAAGTGTTTTAATTTGGCATTTTAACAAAAGGACAATTTTAGCACAAAATATCATTTTTGTGAAGGTCAAAGTGCCAGAGAGAATCTCAAAGGATCTCATTTACATTTACAAAAACTGTACAGCTTCCTTACAGAAATGTAAAACTGAGGGTGTGTGTGTGTGTGTGTGTGTGTCTGTGTGTGTCTGTGTGTGTGTGTGTGTGTGTGTGTGTCTGTGTGTGTGTGTGTGTGTGTGTGTGTGTGTGGGTCTCTGTGTGTGTGTGTCTGTGTCTGTCTCTCTGTGTGTGTGTCTGTGTGTGTGTGTCTGTGTGTGTGTGTGTCTGTCTGTGTGTGTGTTTGTGTGTGTGTGTCTGTGTGTGTGTGTCTGTGTGTGTGTCTGTGTGTGTGTGTGTCTGTGTCTGTCTGTGTCTGTCTCTCTGTGTGTGTGTCTGTGTGTCTCTGTGTGTGTGTGTGGGTCTCTGTGTGTGTGTGTGGGTCTCTGTGTGTGTGTGTGGGTCTCTGTGTGTGTCTCTCTGTGTGTGTGTGTGTGTGTGTGTGTGTGTGTGTGTGTGTGTGTGTGTGTGTAGGTTCTATGCTCGAGACTCTGGTCTGCTGAAGTTTAAGATCCAGGCCGGTCTTCTGGGTCGTCCTATAAATCACGCTGTGCGTCGTCTCGTGGCCTTCACCTTCCACCCGTTCGAACCGTTTGCCATCTCAGTGCAGCGCACCAACGCTGAGTATGTGGTCAACTTCCACATGCGCCACAGCTGCTCCTGAAAGAAACACATCGTGTGTGTGTGTGTGTGTGTGTGTGTGTGTGTGTGTGTGTGTGTGTGTGTGTGTGTGTGTGTGTGTGTGTGAGTTCCCTATTTTTTATATGAAAACCCTATTTATTGTACATACAATATGACTTTATTTTATTTCACAGAAATCTTTTTTACTGTAAATAAAAGTTACTTTGGTTAAATCCCTCGTCCCGATGTGTTCTCTGCTACAGGAAGTGCTGCAGACGAGCGAGTAGGGATCTGGTTAACGGTCTCTATAGTAACGACTTGTTCACCTTCGCTTGAACGAGTAAAGAACGAAAAGAAAAACTAAAAGTTTTATAAAAGGTTACAGAAAGAGAAAAAATATGGGGATGAAAAAGTGTCAATAAAAGAGGAAACGCTGAGAGGAATAAAAAAGAAATGAGCAGGAAGCAGGAAGGAAAGAACGAGAAGAGAATCCGAGATAAACGTGTGTGAACACGGTCGTGATGATGTCTGTAATCAGACGGCAGTCTCTACGTTATTGTTGGTTGTTTGTGTCCTTTGTGCCTTTTGTCATCACATCCACATCTGACATCATCAGTACGACAACAATAAGGAAACCCTGACGTGTTCCAGTGACGCGCTCCTGTCAGGTTCTTCTCTACATCATCAGGAGGATTCGCTTGGTTTTCTCCACACAGGCTGCTCAGGTGTTTGTTCGGTCTCTTGTCATCTTCCTACGTGCAGTTACTGGACACCACACAGGCTGATCTGCTCCCGGCTTCACGAATACGGCTTCTACTGCGTCCTAGCTACTGACAGAAATCCCTTACGTCCTGTGTGTGTGTGTTTGTGTGTGTGTGTTGTGCATGTTGTGTGTGTGTTGTGCATGTTGTATGTGTGTGTGTCGTGTTGTGTGTGTTATGCATGTTGTTTGTGTGTGTGTTGTGTGTGTGTTGTGCATGTTGTGTGTGTGTGTGGGTTTTTTTTGTGTGTGTTATGCATGTTGTGTGTGTTGTGTGTGTGTGTGTGTGTGAGGGTGCAGATTGGGAATAAAACGCTTTTAGGCACACGAGAGGTTGAGGATGTAGGCGGCCGAGCGACCGCAGGGCTTCACTCTCATCTCATTCAACTCTAATGGGCTCTGAACAAAACATAACTAAATATATAAATATATCTACCAGGCTTCTAATTTTACATCGCAATCACTCCTGCTGAGGGAGGGGGGGGAGGGAGGGAGAGAGAGAGAGAGTGAGAGAGAGAGAGGAAAACATGAAAATTCTGAAAATGAAAGAGAGAAAAAGAAAGAGGACAAGAAAAAGGGAACCGAGGAACGAATAGAGAGATATGATGAGGGGAACAAAAAAGATGCAGGAAAAAGACCAGAAGAGAAAGAAAGGTAAATGTGGGGAGAAAGAAAGAGGAGATAATGAGAGATAGATAGATAGATAGATAGATAGATAGATAGATAGATAGATAGATAGATAGATAGATAGAGTAATGGGGAGAGAATGGGGAAGAAGTTAGAAAGAAAAGATAAATACAGAAAAAGAAAGAAAAGGAGAAGGATGAGGATGAATGAAACGGAAAGAACGAGAGAAAAGGTATGAGGGGAGGAAAGAGAAGAAAGAAACAGAAAAATAACAAGAAAGTGTGTGTGTTTGTGTGAGTGTGTATGTGAGTGAGTGTGTGTGTGAGTGAGTGTGTGTGAGTGTGTATGAGTGTGTGAGTGAGTGTGTGTGAGAGTGAGAGTGTGTGTGAGTGAGTGTGAGTGAGTGTGTGTGAGTGTGTATGAGTGAGTGTGTGTGAGTGTGTGTGTGTGAGTGAGAGTGAGTGTGAGTGTGAGTGAGTGTGTGTGAGTGTGTGTGTGTGTGTGTGAGTGAGAGTGTGTGTGAGTAGTGAGTGTGTGTGTGTGTGTGTGTGTGTGTGAGAGTGTGAGTCTGTGTGTGAGTGTGTGTGAGTGAGTGTGTGTGTGTGTGTGTGTGTATGAGTGAGACCCTTTATTTGTCCCTGTTATTGAGCTCCTTTACTAGTGTAATGTTCTTCCTTGATATGAATCACTGATTGTGAACAAAACTTAATCAGAAAGCTGAAAGAAAGAAACATCTCTTCATCTTTTATGCATCTTACCTTGTCTTACACAGAGGGTGTGAGGTGGTGGTTTGTGGGCGTGGCCTAAGCAGCATGAGGTTCTTTCTTTCAATCAATAAAGTGCTACACAGGGCTGATTAAAGTGGAAACTCGTGGCGCGCGTGCTCGTGTGTGTGTGTGTGTGTGTGTGTGCTTGTGTGTTTGTGTGCTGTAAAGATTGTTCTCAGAAGTTCGTCATGAAGACCTGCTGGAGGTCTGATGTCATGAGAACTTCTGTCTTCAGCAGCGGTTTGTTTCTGAAATAATCGCAGCTCGGTCTCAGACAGCGCTCGCTCGGCCGGCGCCGGCTCGATCAGACCTCCAATCAATCTGAGCTTCTTTTCACTTCTACAAAGAATAAGAAACCACCTTAAGGCAAAAAAAAAATAAAGTGCGACTCGGCCCCAAAAGCTCTCTACAGGACATCCACAGCACTCCACACGCTGCAGAAGCCATTATTTCCTCCCCTATGCAGCGCACTTCATAAGAAACGCGGCCGTGAGGGACGGGGCATTAGCCTCGGACTGAATTGGACTTGTCCTCGCTGTGGGTTTTCCCAGCAGCATTGACGCAGATGGACTGGAAGCCCTAAAGGTCAACCTGATCTTCCTGCTGAGGTGCAAATCCCTTTCCTGTGCTGAGTAGGGAGCCTAATTATGACCTGCTGTAAGAGCACTTCGGAAAAGAAAGAAAGAGGCAGTTGGACGTTTCTTCGGGTTTTATTTCTGCTTTTACAGAGAAGGAAGAGGAAAGATAACTCCAAGAGCTTTTCTCTTTTCCTCAGAGAGCTTCCTGCGTCACGCCCATGTTTATCCATGTCGTTAGTCACTGCTCTAAATGTTCTGAACCCAAAAGACAGTTTGAGCTTCACAAACTTCACAAAATGACAATTCATTAAAGAACTCCTGAGTACGGGTGTTTGATTGTAGTGGGCGTGGCCTACAGGGTGGGCGGAGTGAGAACACACACACACACTGAACAAATTATACAAGATGTACGTGTTTGTGTGGGTGAGTGTGTTTTTGTGTGAATGAGTGTGTGTGTGTCTGTGTGTGTGTGTCTGTTGGTGTGTGTGAGTGTGTGGGTATGTGTGTGTGTGTGCGAATGAGTGAGTGTGTGGGTGTGTGTCTGTCGGTGTGTGTGTGTGGGTATGTGTGTGTGTGTGCGAATGAGTGAGTGTGTGTGTGTGTGTGTGTGTGTGTGTGTGTGTGTGTGTGTGTGTGTGTGAATGAGTGAGTGCGAATGAGTGAGTGTGTGTGTGTGTGTGCGAATGAGTGAGTGTGTGGGTGTGTGTGTGTGTGTGTGCGAATGAGTGAGTGTGTGGGTGTGTGTGTGTGTGCGAATGAGTGAGTGTGTGGGTGTGTGTGTGCGTATGAGTGAGTGTGTTTCTGTGTGTGAATGAATGAGTGTGTGTGTTTGAATAAGTGAGTGTGTGTGTGTGTGTGTTTGTGTGCGAATGAGTGTGTGTGTCTGTTTGTGTGTGAATGAGTGAGTGTGTGTGTTTGAATGAGTGAGTGTGTGTGTGTCCGAATGAGTGAGTGTGTGTCTGTTTGTGTGTGTGAATGAATGTGTGTGTGTGTGTGTGTGTGTGAATGAGTGAGTGTGTGCATGTGTGCGTGTGTGTGTGAATGAGTGTGTGTGGGTGCGTGTGTGTGCGTGTGTGCATGTGGGTGTGTGTGAATGAGTGTGTGTGTGTGCATGTGTGTGTGTGTGTGTGTGTGTGCTTGTGCGTGTGTGTGTATCCTGCCTCGATGCCCGATGACGCCTGAGATAGGCACAGGCTCCCCGTGACCCGAGAAGTTCGGATAAGCGGTAGAAGATGAATGAATGAATGACTCTGTCAGGTCATAGGCCACGCCCACTCGGTTCTACTTCTCACGATCAGTGATCATTTTTCTTGGACCTGAGTGAATAAACAAAGCAGTTCTGCTCGTTCCCTCTGCCTGCTGTCCTTGGTCTTTGTTTTCATCTGTGTCCGAAATGTAAACGACGTGAGCCACATGATAATAATAATAATAATAATAATAATGATAATAATAATAATAATAATAATAATAATAATAATAATAATAATAATAATAATAATAATAATAATAATAATAATAATAATAATAATACGTTTTATTTAAAGTCACTTTTCTGAACATTGAAGGTCAGTGTACAAAAACAAAAAATACTACTAATTTATCTACATGATGTTTGTATAAAGTATAAACACCGTCAGCTTCGTGTGTCCTGACTCATCTGCTGTAAGCCTCAAATCCTTTTATTTTTTTTTCCTTCATGCTGTTGATGTTTTTTAAATGTTGCCCAGTGGGACAAGATATTTTTTCCCCAATCACGAAGCACGGCACAATTTTCTAAAATTAATGCACCATTTTGGACTCTGAAAATGCCCCCTTTTAGCCCCCCTCGTGCCTGACGGCCTCCGCTCGCACGGCCTAATGAAATAAACTCCATTACCGGCCCATAGAGGACCGGCGATAAGGCGTGAAATGGGAGCGAGATCTAAAGGTGATCGTGAGTCGATACTAACGGCTCCTTATCGGATAGACGGAGACGTTATTTCCTCACGTGTGAAACACGAAGGTGACGTTTATCCCTTCGGATCCGATTAAAAGGTTCCGAGAGCGAGGTGTATGAGGACCGGGTCACGGGATCGAGGAAGGTCCGCGTGAGGACAGACGTAGCTCTCGGCTCTCCTGAGAAAAGGAGCAGCGAGTCGTAACGATTGGTTTTTTTTATCTTTATCATTTCGTTCGATTCGTTTTTTATTCGTTTAAAGCTTTTCGGACTCGCCGTGAAGCAGCCGGAGGTTGTCGAGGTTCGGCGTTATCGTGCACAGAGGAAATAAAATTCAGCTCCGTGTGTTGAGTTAGATGACGGCGTGATGAGTCGAGCTAAAGCGTGTGGAGATACAGTAGAGAGCCAAGCTGCCTGGTTCACGACGTGGGATTAATGCAGATGTGCAAATAGCAGTAATGTGCATATGACTTGTCTCATCGAAATAATTGTAGTGATGACAGATAATTGCCGTAAAGTGCAAAGTTCCTGCATGTAATTGTAGATAATAGCAGTGACGTACAGTAGAGCGCAGTATAGTTTAGTCTTTACGGTGTTTAGTCTTCAGCGTGAGGGAAAAAGACCTTCACGAGCAGACCAGTCCTCTTCCTGATGGATAGAAACGGTCCGGGTTCTCAATTAAGAAGTTTTTCACCATGAAGGTTTTTCGGAAAGTAGTCGAGAGAGGAGGTGTTGAGGTTCCAGGAAAGTTTAGCCTCCTCAGTCTCATTTCTGAAGACACACCCAAAGTGGTGTGTTTGTGGCTCCTCGGTCACGTATAGAGTCAAGGTCGTTGCCGGTGCACCACGTTAGCAGACACTGTACATTGTCTCTTCGTCATCATCTCCGACCAGGACAACCAGCATATCTTCTGAACTCATGCAGGTACGTAGGCAGAGGTGAAGAGGAAGTAGAGGAGCGGACTCAGCACGCAGCCTTGAGGTACACCACTGCTTAGGATGGAGGTGGAGGAACAGAAAGAGCAGCTGATCTTGACAGATTTGAGGTCTGTAGGTCCAAAAGCCCAAAGACCAGGTGCACAGATACCAAGACTGGACAGTTTGGAGATTAGATGGAATGATGGTGTCGATGGAGTGAAACGCTCGGGTAATGGTGTCCTCTGATCGCCTGCTATGAGGTTAAACATACTGATGGTGATGTAAGTGTGAGATGTTTCCATCATTCCAAACCGGTACTTCCTTCTCGGCTGCTGTCGTTTCCTGCGAGGAAAACCTTAGTCACGGCAAAACATCTCAAGACTTCCTGCTTTGCTTTCGGAAAAAAAAAAATGACAGGAACCTTTTCAAAATTATTCTCTGAAAAAAAGTCTCAGAACTTATAATTCTCTGAACTTTTCCTGGCTAATGACACTGAGCTAAAGTGAGCGGAGTCGAGGTGAGTCACAGCCTCGCTGTGTGATCTGAAGCAGCATGGAAAGCTGATGAGGAAGACTGGATCTAGCTTTTTATTCCATGGTTTAATTAGGAGCCCAGGTTCTCATCATTGCTCTTGGTGTGTGTGTGTGTGTGTGTGTGTGTGTGTGTGTGTGTGTGTGTGTGTGTGTGTGTGTGTGTTAGATAGACTCGTCCCGTGAGGCTGCAGGTGTTCCAGGATTAACTGTCCAACCTGAATCTGGTTACAGCTTAATTGACCACATTCAATCAGGAGAGGTGACACCAGGGAAGCTGAGCTCAACAGCTTGTCGAGAGAGAGAGAGTGTGTGTGTGTGTGTGTGTGTGTGTGTGTGTGTGTGTGTGTGGCCTGGGGGGGGGGGGGCTGAGAATTAGGACTGACTGGTCAGTTAATCTAAAAGTAATTTAATTCATCATCACTTTGAAACGTTACCATTCCAGCATCAGACATCTAAATTATATGTATGGTTCAGTCTGACAGGAAGGAAGGGCATCATTACAGGAAGTAGAACGGTCTGACAGGAAGGAAGGGCATCATTACAGGAAGTAGAACGGTCTGACAGGAAGGAAGGGCATCATTACAGGAAGTAGAACGGTCTGACAGGAAGGAGGGGTGTCTACATTAAGTAGAATGGTCCGACAGGAAGGAAGGGCATCATTACAGGAAGTAGAACGGTCTGACAGGAAGGAAGGGCATCATTACAGGAAGTAGAACGGTCTGACAGGAAGGAAGGGCATCATTACAGGAAGTAGAACGGTCTGACAGGAAGGAAGGGCATCATTACAGGAAGTAGAACGGTCTGACAGGAAGGAGGGGTGTCTACATTAAGTAGAATGGTCTGACAGGAAGGAAGGGCATCATTACAGGAAGTAGAACGATCTGACAGGAAGGAAGGGTGTCCTTACAGGAAGTAGAACGGTCTGACAGGAAGGAAGGGCATCATTACAGGAAGTAGAACGGTCTGACAGGAAGGAAGGGCGTCCTTACAGGAAGTAGAACGGTCTGACAGGAAGGAAGGGCGTCCTTACAGGAAGTAGAACGGTCTGACAGGAAGGAAGGGTGTCCTTACAGGAAGTAGAACGGTCTGACAGGAAAAAGGGGTTTCTTTACATTAAGTAAAACGGTCTGACAGGAAGAAAGGGCATCATTACAGGAAGTACAACGGTCTGACAGGAAGGAAGGGCTTCATTACAGGAAGTAAGAACGGTCTGACAGGAAGGAAGGGAGTCCTTTCAAGAAGTGGTCTTGCAAGAAGGGTTTTGTTCAGGAAGTAGAAGGACATTACAGGAAGGACATTGGTCTTACAGGAAGGAGTTTTTTTTCCATAGTAACCATAAAGCACAATTTAGTCGCCTTTTATATCGAAAGACTTTGTTGCTAAAGAACATGATGATGATGATGTTTATGTTGATGATGATGATGATGATGATGATGATGATGATGATGATGATGATGGAGGAGAAATCGCTTGCTACTTCTTCCGGCATTCACGATAAAACCTTAAAAATGAATCGTTCTGGTTCAATGAACACTAACAGCGTTTAAACCCAGTCACTAAAAGGTGACCAGTGTGTTCAGGATCTCCCCGAAGAGACGAAGCGAACCATCAAAATAACCTTCAACTCCGAGTCTGTTTGGTGAAGCTGCTCTGTGAACGCAATAAAAACACAAGTGTAACTAAATGACACGACCGCGAGCTGCACGCGACGTCCTGCGTTTACTGCAAAGGTGAATAAAAATGGAGGAGTGCGAATAAAATCTGCCTTTTAGACATCGTTCAGGACGTAGCGAAGGTTAACGGGGTCATACAGCAGAGCGCAGGAACCACGTCAGCGGAGTTAATGTGTGTTTATCGATGTACCAGCCTCAAACCTCGCCTTTCTTCGGAGACCTGACCCCGGTTGCCATGGCGAAGACCTGTCTGCCTGGTAACCCAGTTTTCCCCGCTAACAGCCATCACCGCGGCAACCAGAAGCGCCACGTATTCCGGGGACACGGCAAACCGGCCGGCTGCTTGATCTGTGTAGTCATGTGACCTTTTTTTTTAGGTTTGTGTTTTTTTTTCGGTGTTTGTGGAGCTAAAAGGAGGAGAGACGACGCGCTTGACCTCGTGCGCGCTCGCTCTAATTTTAGCAGGGAGACGAAACGCGGCCCGAGCGACACCTGCTAGGTGTTTACTATGGAGCGGGGACGGAAACGTGAAGCAACACGAGCTCTGGCGTGATACCTGAGTATGGATGATGAGTCCAGGTTGCACCAGATGACCTGTTCAGGGCTTCTGTCTAAATCAAATATAAAAATAAAAGCTTGGTATTATTCTAGCTGGAAGAGCCACCGTTCGCCTCCTGAACCCTGTTTATATTCACCGGCGAGTCTCACAGGGTTGTGCAGTGTAATGACACGATAACACGCCGTGTGTCCGGCGGTGAGAGGAACATAATCACACTACAATTACAATTTGTATTTATTACACGACGCCATGTGGCACCTTTTATCCATTTATACTTACATCTGTTGTTGTGGAGCATTTAATTCTATTCTATTCAAATAATATAAATATTAATATAATACAGAATGCAAGATAAGGAGGGAGGGCACGGTGGCTTAGTGGTTAGCACGTTCGCCTCACACTTCCAGGGTCGGGGGTTCGATTCCCACCTCCGCCTTGTGTGTGTGGAGTTTGCATGTTCTCCCCGTGCCTCAGGGGTTTCCTCCGGGTACTCCGGTTTCCTCCCCAGGTCAAAGACATGCATGGTAGGTTGATTGGCATCTCTGGAAAATTGTCCGTAGTGTGTGAGTGTGTGTGAGTGAATGAGAGTGTGTGTGTGTGTGTGCCCTTTGATAGGTTGGCACTCCATCCAGGGTGTATACTGCCTCGATGCCCGATGACGCCTGAGATAGGCAGAGGCTCCGCGTGACCCGAGGTAGTTTGGATAAAGCGGTAGAAGATGAGTGAGTGAGTGTATTTATCCCCAAAGAGAAAGTCTGAGGTGACTCAGGTGACTGTGGGGAGGAAAAACTCCCTTAGATGGTAAAGGAAGGAACCTTGAGAGGAACCAGACTCAAAGAGGAACCTCATCCTCATCTGGGTGATTATATATATACAGTCTGATAAATGTTGTAGTGATGTAAAAGATCACATGGAGTTCACATCAACTCTTTAGTGTAACAGAGTCTAACTGGAGCTGGTAGATCTCTAGATACCTCAGGATCCTCACCGAGTCGCCTTCATCTCAGTGGAGGTCCGAAATCTTCATCGCATGGAAGACGATCGGAGCCGGTATAATTTCTGGATGCCTCGGGATGGGTAGAAAGAGAGAACCAGTGGAGAGGGATTAACGTATCTGCTGTTCATAATATTAGCAATTCTGATGTAATAGTGCACAATATTATGGGATGTATTATGTGTACGTCTGACTAAAGAGATGAGTTTTTAATCTACATTTAAACTGGGAAAGTGTGTCTGAGCCCCGAACACTATCAGGAAGACTATTCCAAAGTTTGGGAGCTAAATAAGAAAACGCTCTACCACCTTTAGTAGACTTAGATATTCTGGGAACTAGCAGAAGTCCTGAGTTTTGTGATCTCAGAGAGCGTGAAGGATCGTAACGTGTTAGAAGACTAGTTAGATACATGGGAGCTAAACCATGTAATGTTTGTCTGTTTATATACTGTATACCCTGCACCTCCAGTCGTTCTTGGTTCTCAGGTCGGTTCCTTCGTTCATACGATGAGGAGATTATTCTCTGATCACAGGATGGAGATAAGAATCTGTAGCTTTGATGGTCTGTGATCATCCTGTTCTTCAGACTAACTGCCAGAACCTAAACTCCTTCAATGTTTACTTCACACTCTGCTAAAGAGATGAGGTTTATGAGCACAAAAATAAAATCCAGAATGTTCTAAACATGATCTAAAGCACTGATGGGTTTCAGGAGGAAAAATGAGTCCCACAAGCCACAAAACATCACACACAAGTGACCAGAAGGTCAAGAAGACCAGAGAGAGAAGGTTCTGGTACCAAGGTTCATCACTGGATATGGTATAAACGTCCTGGCAGCTGAGATTGTCATGAGAAGCCTGCTGTATCATGTCAACTTTTCCGGTGAAGCTTCTTCTTTCCCTGATTCTCTCCATCCAGAGCTCCTCACATCACTACTGGAGCTAACGGTCAGCGTTCCTCTTCTGCTCTGTGCCTCATGGTGTAAAATCATTATTTCCTTATTACCCAGACTCGTCACTATTAAGTGAAGGATGAAGACTTCACACTCGCTTGCGCGCTCCTTCTAGAACATGCTCCGAGGGTAAGTGTGCCAATAAAGCGGCGGTACGCGTGAGCCACTGAGAGAACAGGACACGGAAATTGATTAAATTACACTCATTTATGAAGTGGATGTTGGAGCGTTATTATTATCTGATGGACGAGAGAACTTTGATTGGTTCTGCCTGACACGCTCAGACGGACGGTTAGACGCGGAGCGTGGAAGCTAATCGTAGCAGCGTTATTTTTTAAATCAAGAAACCGGACTGTGGCAAAAAAAAAAAAAAGTTGCTTCTCATTCTGCATCAGGAAGAGTTTTTTTAGGAGAACCTTTAAAAGAAGAACTTACCTTACTGGGTCAAGATATTAAGAAGAAAACACACACACACACACACATTGGATTAAAAAGAGATCTTAGGGTTCTTTTATGGTTCTTCAAAGGCTCCTATGCCTCTTTTCCACCGAGGCAGTTCGAGTGCAGGTTCGGAGCCTAATTTAGAACCAGTTCTTTCTGTTTCGACCGCCAAAGCACCGGCTCTGAACCAGGAAAAGTGGTTCTTAAGTAGCACCAAAACGTTGCTGGTCTAGACTTAAGAACCGCTTGCGTCAGGAGCTGTGGGCGGGGCTGTGGGCGGAGCTACTGTTAGCACATTTGATAATGTACCTTAAGTATACTAATGTTTAATACACTTTTACTTTACCGCGATATGATACATTATCAGCACACATGATAGTAGGTAGCTACATGCTAAGGCTAACTTTTTTTCTGTGTTAACGATAAAATAATCGATCACAACCTCCGTTTATACAGATTACACGGAGCCGCACGTACACGTTTTATTCGCCGCGTTTGGGTGTTAATGTAGGTTCACAAAGCCATGAACATTAACAGTAAAGCAACATCCGCCATTGTTGTTGTGTTTGTGTTTGTCGCTGCTGTGCTAACGTCGCTGGGACACGTGACACGTATACAGTGACGTCACACTCGGCGCTGTGATGCTCTCTAACCGACGGAAAGGCAAACCGGTTCTTAGAAGGTTCGCCAGTGGAACCAACTCTGAACCAGCACCAGCGCTAGCTCTGAACCAGCACCCGGTTCTTTCTGGTGGAAAAGAGGCAACGTTTTCCTGTCTGAAAAGATTCCAGGAAGAACTTTCTGGAAGCTGAGGAGCCATAATTACACTGTAAAGAACCACTGAAGTATCTTTCCTTCTATCAGTGAACATCTGAAGTGAGAACCATTTTCGGAAGCAACAAACTTTTAATGATCCGATGAACCCTTAAGGAATCACTGGAGTTTTTCCACCAGGTTCTAGAAGAAAAGGTTCCAGAAACAAAGAAGACAATCTGAACCATGCCCAGGTATAACACACACTTTAAAAGGGTTCTTCAAGGGTTCCTCATGGATTTACTGGGCAATAATAGGTTCTTAACCACCAGAAACTTTTCTTATTGACATGAACATTTTTTGTTCAATATTGACTGACGAACCTTTTACTCAGTGTTCCATGGATGTTAAATGACCTCCATAGAACCATATACACAGAACCGTTATTATAAAAAGTGCACTTTTAGAAGAAGGGTTCCTAAAGGCTCTTGAAGGCTCCTTCAGGCAGAACCTTTCACTGAAGTCGTAAAGAACCCTTTTCCTAAGACTGTGTTAAACTCCTGACACTTTGTAGATATGATGAAGCATTTGGGGTGATTAAGGGTCTCAGCAGCTTCAGTAGAAGATGAAGAAACACGTCCTGATGATCTGGTGAGAAAAATCATCACCTTTAGAAAAACTCCTCTTCATCACAGCACGTTCTTCACAGAACTCCTGATGATCAGCATGTTCTCTGTCAGGAGAACCTGTGGAGTTGAAAATGGAGCACGTGGATTAATTATGAGAGAGAGAGAGAGAGAGAGAGAGAGAGAGAGAGAGAGAGAGAGAGAGAGAGAGAGAGAGAGAGAGACTGAGCATGAAAGAGATAAAAACATGAGGGGGAGGAGAGAGAGAGAGAGGTAGTGAGAGAGAAGGGGAGAGAGAGGTAGAGAGAGAGAGAGAGAGAGAGAGAGAGAGAGATTAGAGTTTATAGAGATATGGTTTGAGGGAGATAGAGGGCAGAAAGTTGTGGAGTGATCGAGAAGGACGATTGGAGAGATTTCGTTCAGCTCTCGGAGTGCGTTGTCTGCTGCTTTGGGGTTTATAGAGAGATCGATCTCTCAGTAAGAGATAGAGGGAGTGAGAGAGAGGGAGAGAGAGAGAGAGAATTGAATGGAAAAACAGATGGGTACTGATTTACATCTCCACAATGTAACAAATACATAAATAAACCTAATATGTAAACATAATAATAATAATAATAATAATAATAATAATAATAATAATAATAATAATAATAATAATAATGATAATAATAGTAATAATAATAATAATAATAATAATAATAATGTAGCATGAGTAATGTATAAAAATAGAGAAACAAAAACAAATAAATATATAAATAATAAACATGGTGAATTATTTACAATTATAAATTAAAATAAATAAATGTTCCTTTTCTGTCGTTCTCCGTCTTCTTCCTGTCAGTGTGTCAGTCACCAGCAGCTGCTTTACTCCTCGCTCTCAGGCCACGTTAGAACAACAGTCTGCAAATTATAGAGCGCTCGTGCAGATGAGTGCAGGACCGCCAATTAGCTTGTCGCTAAATTTGGTGCAATATTGTCGTCCTGCGCGGTGTGTGTGATTAAACACAACAAAACGTTTCACTTCTATAAAAAGGCTGCGTGCTGATGAACAACACTGAGAGCTTCTAATGCAAGTGAGCAGATCAGATCTTCTGTAGCACCTGACACACACAACACACACAGCTCCAGGGTTCTGTAGCACCTGACACACAGAACACACACAGCTCCAGGGTTCTGTAGCACCTGACACACAGAACACACACAGCTCCAGGGTTCTGTAGCACCTGACACACACAACACACACAGCTCCAGGGTTCTGTAGCACCTGACACACAGAACACACTGAGCTCCAGGGTTCTGTAGCACCTGACACACAGAACACACACTGAGCTCCAGGGTTCTGTAGCACCTGACACACACAACACACACAGCTCCAGGGTTCTGTAGCACCTGACACACAGAACACACACAGCTCCAGGGTTCTGTAGCACCTGACACACAGAACACACTGAGCTCCAGGGTTCTGTAGCACCTGACACACAGAACACACTGAGCTCCAGGGTTCTGTAGCACCTGACACACAGAACACACACAGCTCCAGGGTTCTGTAGCACCTGACACACAGAACACACACAGCTCCAGGGTTCTGTAGCACCTGACACACAGAACACACACAGCTCCAGGGTTCTGTAGCACCTGACACACAAAGAACACACACAGCTCCAGGGTTCTGTCGCACCTGACACACAGAACACACTGAGCTCCAGGGTTCTGTAGCACCTGACACACAGAACACACTGAGCTCCAGGGTTCTGTAGCACCTGACACACAGAACACACACAGCTCCAGGGTTCTGTAACACCTGACACACAGAACACACAGCTCCAGGGTTCTGTAGCACCTGACACACACAGAACACACACAGCTCCAGGGTTCTGTAGCACCTGACACACAGAACACACACAGCTCCAGGGTTCTGTAGCACCTGACACACAGAACACACACAGCTCCAGGGTTCTGTAGCACCTGACACACAGAACACACTGAGCTCCAGGGTTCTGTAGCACCTGACACACAGAACACACACAGCTCCAGGGTTCTGTAGCACCTGACACACAGAACACACAGAGCTCCAGGGTTCTGTAGCACCTGACACACAGAACACACTGAGCTCCAGGGTTCTGTAGCACCTGACACACAGAACACACACAGCTCCAGGGTTCTGTAGCACCTGACACACAGAACACACTGAGCTCCAGGGTTCTGTAGCACCTGACACACAGAACACACACAGCTCCAGGGTTCTGTAGCACCTGACACACAGAACACACACAGCTCCAGGGTTCTGTAGCACCTGACACACAGAACACACACAGCTCCAGGGTTCTGTAGCACCTGACACACAGAACACACTGAGCTCCAGGGTTCTGTAGCACCTGACACACAGAACACACACAGCTCCAGGGTTCTGTAGCACCTGACACACAGAACACACTGAGCTCCAGGGTTCTGTAGCACCTGACACACAGAACACACACTGAGCTCCAGGGTTCTGTAGCACCTGACACACAGAACACACACAGCTACAGGGTTCTGTAGCACCTGACACACAGAACACACACAGCTCCAGGGTTCTGTAGCACCTGACACACAGAACACACTGAGCTCCAGGGTTCTGTAGCACCTGACACACAGAACATACTGAGCTCCAGGGTTCTGTAGCACCTGACACACAGAACACACAGCTCCAGGGTTCTGTAGCACCTGACACACAGAACACACACAGCTCCAGGGTTCTGTAGCACCTGACACACAGAACACACACAGCTCCAGGGTTCTGTAGCACCTGACACACAGAACACACTGAGCTCCAGGGTTCTGTAGCACCTGACACACAGAACATACTGAGCTCCAGGGTTCTGTAGCACCTGACACACAGAACACACAGCTCCAGGGTTCTGTAGCACCTGACACACAGAACACACAGCTCCAGGGTTCTGTAGCACCTGACACACAGAACACACACAGCTCCAGGGTTCTGTAGCACCTGACACACAGAACACACACAGCTCCAGGGTTCTGTAGCACCTGACACACACAGAACACACAGCTCCAGGGTTCTGTAGCACCTGACACACACAGAACACACAGCTCCAGGGTTCTGTAGCACCTGACACACAGAACACACACAGCTCCAGGGTTCTGTAGCACCTGACACACAGAACACACAGCTACAGGGTTCTGTAGCACCTGACACACAGAACACACACAGCTCCAGGGTTCTGTAGCACCTGACACACAGAACACACAGCTACAGGGTTCTGTAGCACCTGACACACAGAACACACAGCTCCAGGGTTCTGTAGCACCTGACACACAGAACACACACAGCTCCAGGGTTCTGTGTTCCAGTATCAGATAGAGGAGAGGACAGAAGTGTCGGAAGAGATGGAGAAGATGTAGAGGAGAAGAAAGGAGAGACGGAGGAAATGTAGAGGAGAGGATAGATGGAGGAGAGATGGACTCGTATCGATGTGAAGCGCTGTTTCATTTCCTGCGGCGTGCCGAGTGTTCGATTGTTTGAAAATCCCGTGAGGAAACAGTAAAGGTGGAAAACACACTCGATGAAATTCCTTTTTTTATGGTGAGAAGACAAGCCTGAACTAAACGTGTGTGTGTGTGTGTGTGTGTGTGTGTGTGTGTGTGTGTGTGTGTGTGTGTGAGAAGCTGATATTCCTTTTCCAAGCTTTTCCTGTAAGGACATGCCACACTATTTTAAGGAATATTTAAGTTCTTCTCAACTTCTTCTTCTCGTTTTCAATTCTACAACTTTTCCCTGTATTCGAAATAGAAGAACAGAATTAGCCACACCTCCTGGTCTCTGATGTCACTCAGCCACACCTCCTGGTCTCTGATGTCACTCAGCCACACCTTCTGGTCTCTGATGTCACTCAGCCACACCTCCTGGTCTCTGATGTCACTCAGCCACACCTCCTGGTCTCTGATGTCACTCAGCCACACCTCCTGGTCTCTGATGTCACTCACTCAGCCACACCTCCTGGTCTCTGATGTCACTCAGCCACACCTTCTGGTCTCTGATGTCACTCACTCAGCCACACCTCCTGGTCTCTGATGTCACTCAGCCACACCTTCTGGTCTCTGATGTCACTCAACCACACCTTCTGGTCTCTGATGTCACTCACTCAGCCACACCTCCTGGTCTCTGATGTCACTCATTTAACCACACCTTCTGGTCTCTGATGTCACTCAGCCACACCTCCTGGTCTCTGATGTCACTCAGCCACACCTTCTGGTCTCTGATGTCACTCACTCAGCCACACCTCCTGGTCTCTGATGTCACTCAGCCACACCTTCTGGTCTCTGATGTCACTCAGCCACACCTCCTGGTCTCTGATGTCACTCAGCCACACCTTCTGGTCTCTGATGTCACTCAGCCACACCTCCTGGTCTCCGATGTCACTCAGCCACACCTCCTGGTCTCTGATGTCACTCAGCCACACCTTCTTGTCTCTGATGTCACTCACTCAGCCACACCTCCTGGTCTCTGATGTCACTCACTCAACCACACCTTCTGGTCTCTGATGTCACTCAGCCACACCTTCTGGTCTCTGATGTCACTCACTCAGCCACACCTCCTGGTCTCTGATGTCACTCACTCAACCACACCTTCTGGTCTCTGATGTCACTCAGCCACACCTCCTGGTCTCTGATGTCACTCAGCCACACCTTCTGGTCTCTGATGTAACTCACTCAGCCACACCTTCTGGTCTCTGATGTCACTCAGCCACACCTTCTGGTCTCTGATGTAACTCACTCAGCCACACCTTCTGGTCTCTGATGTAACTCACTCAGCCACACCTTCTGGTCTCCGATGTCACTCAGCCACACCTCCTGGTCTCTGATGTCACTCAGCCACACCTCCTGGTCTCTGATGTCACTCAGCCACACCTCCTGGTCTCTGATGTCACTCACTCAACCACACCTTCTGGTCTCTGATGTCACTCAGCCACACCTCCTGGTCTCTGATGTCACTCAGCCACACCTTCTGGTCTCTGATGTAACTCACTCAGCCACACCTTCTGGTCTCTGATGTAACTCACTCAGCCACACCTTCTGGTCTCTGATGTAACTCACTCAGCCACACCTTCTGGTCTCTGATGTAACTCACTCAGCCACACCTTCTGGTCTCCGATGTCACTCAGCCACACCTCCTGGTCTCTGATGTCACTCAGCCACACCTCCTGGTCTCTGATGTCACTCAGCCACACCTCCTGGTCTCTGATGTCACTCAGCCACACCTCCTGGTCTCTGATGTCACTCACTCAGCCACACCTCCTGGTCTCTGATGTCACTGAGTGTCCTACAGTAGTGAAGATGAACATTAGTTTATGGAAGCTGAGTGAAGTGTTAATAATCATTCACTCCATCATACACAACAAAGAGGAGTGTTGTTTAAACCAGTCGTCTGTCGTTACCGTAGCGTGGCGTTAAAGTACCCTGTGGTGAGGACAGTATGTTAACGGTGTTCTTCAGAGTTCAGCCTCTCCTGTTACACCTGAGGAACTGAGTTTCAGGGTTATATAAACGTTTCTGTAACAGGCTGTGGGGAATAAACCGAATTTATTCGAGGCCTGATCCTAGTGGACATCAACACCACACCGCGTGGAGAAAGAGAGAGCAGGGAAGTTATCAGAAAATTGAAATTTCTGTGCAGGAGAAAGAAAACAGCATGTTTCCTGCTGAGAAGGAAGTAGAGGAGGATTTTGGTCTGAGAAATGTTTTTTACAAAGGAAAAAAGATCAGATTGATTCACAAATATGGACACTGGCTGGCAGGAGGCAAGACAAGATGACAAGACGCTGGATGGCTGGACGCTGGATGACAAGATGCTGGATGGCTGGATACTGGATGACAAGATGCTGGATGACAAGATGCTGGATGACAAGATGCTGGATGACAAGACGCTGGATGACAAGACGCTGGATGACAAGACGCTGGATGACAAGATGCTGGATGACAAGATGCTGGATGACAAGATGCTGGATGACAAGACGCTGGATGGCTGGACACTGGATGACAAGATGCTGGATGACAGGATACTGGATGAAAAGACGCTGGATGGCTGGACGCTGGATGACAAGACGCTGGATGA